>NW_027505165.1:0-244415 GCF_021521415.1 Bidens hawaiensis
ACAAATGTAAATCAATTAGGGTTTCTTGTTTGGAATGTTTATCCGTACAATCCTAGGACAGCCATCACACTCAGAAATATTCGATTTTGTCTGAAAAGTGTAAAGTGGCTAAAATCGTCCGTTTCTATGTTTTTGTGTATAGGAGGCGTGCCATAGATTATTCTATTTATAGGCCTGCTTCCTGACAGTTGTCATTCCTTCTAGAAACCCTAATGATATGTACATAATCATATTACATATTCAAAAACATACAAAGTGTAAAAACAGGTCTTCTGGGTAGGCTTTGTGCCATTTGTCTTCTTCGAGTAGACCTGGTAACCTTGAAGTGTGTTGGTAAACAGTTCTCCTGGTAGACTTTACTTAGAGTATTTCACCTAGCATACTTCAATCTTCTTGACCATAGCAGACTTTGCCCGATAAGATCTAACGAGCAAACTTGTTCTTCAGAGATCCTTTCAACACTTTGTTAATGAATAACTTATTTGCAACTACAAGTGTGCTGGTAACACTGTAGCTTGCTCGGAGTTGAACCTTGCTCGATGAAGTCCTTAAGATAATTCTTCATCAACTTCCATCAAGCATGCTCGGACCACTGTTTTATTAAAGAATACCTTGCTAGATCTTCCAAATACTTGGCTTCAAAAGCTTGGTTAGCCAAGACCCTACTTGGACGTAAACCTTGCTTGGCTATGAAGAAAAACCTTGCTAGACATATTGAACCCTGCTCGGATTGACACTAAAGAAGACTTCTAGAAGATAACCTTGCCCGAAAGGCAAAATACCTTGCTAGGACAAGTAAAACCTTGCTGGGAGGTCCAAGTGTGCTCAGTTTCCATACTTAGTCATTTCTGGGGAGTGTTGAGAAGATTCCAATCTTCATTGAGTCGTTTCATGTCAAATCTTTGACTCAACAATCTTCCCCTAGATTGGAACACCTTAGCTGTCCCAAAACACCTCTAAGGTTACATACACTTAGTAAAAATACATATCAACATCGAAATCAAATTACATAACAAAAGAATATTACAACTCATAATTTGTCTCAAGGACATTTTGTGACAATCGTCAATTTCAGGTTAACTCCGTTAACTCAACTCCGTCAATTCAAACTTAAAGATCATTGAATCTATAACGCACACTTCATTACATTTAAACTAGGGTTTAAATGACGCTTAACACTTACTACATGTGTAGTCTTTCGGGATTTGCACCGAAACGCAAACGAGTTGACGCAAACGATTGATAAATAAATGAAAAACGTCAAAATAGTAATTATGTGATAATTATGTGTTAGACTTATGTGTTATGTGATAACATGGTTATAAACGTTAACTCAAGACGAAAACAAGTTAGTTAGGCTAGAAAAGCAACACTTGAAAGTAGAGGGACTTGAGTGTAACTTGTGTGTCTATAAATATAACCTTAAAAATTAAACCCTAACTATTATTATTATTAATCCCAACCCGATCGCCCCCCCCCCTCCCCTTTGCTCCTTGCTGCCGTCGACTTCCACACACACATACATCAAGAAATCAAGTGTTTAATCCAAGAACTAGGTGCTAGGAAGGTATAATTGATCATCCTTTACATTCTTGTAGCTTAATTTTGATGTTTGTTGGGTTAACCACAAACCCTAGACCTGCCGATTTTGTGTATGTAGATAGCTAACATGATTGTGGTTGATTGAATGATGATTTGATAAGTAGATTGAATCTTGTTGCATGTTGATTGTTGTGTCTTTGATTTGAGTTCAAACACAAACCCTAATCAAGTATGTAATATGTAATTGATGTGTATGAATGGTGTTTATGGAGTCTAGAGGATTATATGGATGCATGATAGTTCATAGATTGTTATTATGTTGAGTTTGGATGCAAACAGATTCTGGACAGAATGTGTATACGATGTTTAAGTGACTGTAACGAAGTGTAAACGTGAAAGTTGGTTGAGATTGTGGGTACTGCAGTAAACTAGGTTGAGTCTAGTTTCTATAAAGTATAAGTTTGTAATTTTTGGATAAGTAGAAGTTAACTTTTATGATTTTACAAAAACGTTGTGCAAAGCTGAGCTGTTAGACCTGCTGTTAGGTTATGTTGTAAATGTTATATCTCATGAACTACGAGACCAATTGGGTTGGTTCCACTTCTGGAAGTTGACTCGTTGAGTTAGGAACCTAACCCAAGTGGTCTTGAATTTATTGGATTTTTCGTTTAACGGGAATTGCAAATAACATTCTGTTGTGCATGAATCTGACTGTTATGAGTTTGCTGTAATGATTTGATGATTGTGAGAAAACTATGAGGAATAAAAATGTAATAAAATATGTTCTGGAAACCTAAGATATATGTGCTTCTGTGATGATTTTTGGTAAATTAATTTAGATGCTATGATCGGTGAAGTAGTACAATCTTTCTAGTAGGATTTCTGTCTCGGTGAAACTAGCTGCTGAGTTTTGTGAAAATGCGTGAAATATGAAACTTGCTAATTTATTATCGTGTTTTGACCAAATTGCCCTTGAGGGGAATGATTGCAAGATAATTGTCGTGTTTTGACTAAAATGCCCTTGCGGGGAATAACTGCTAATTGATTGTAATAATTTGACCAAAATGCCCTTATGGGGAATAATGGCTAGTTAATTGTTATTTGTTGACCAAAATGCCCTTACGGGAAAAATTGCTAGTAATGTACGTTATGAATACATGACACGTATATGATTGCTTACACATGTGATGTGTCACAAAAACACTTGTTAAAGTCACACACGATTCACGAACGAAACACGAAACATGTTATGTGCATAGGTATTATGTGCCGAGTCTAGAGACTCGATAATATTCCGACACTTAGAAAAATCTCTTTGTTGTTTTAGAACGTTAGAGAGAGTTTTTCGGTGACGCGCATCTTGGTGATTTATTTTGGGAAATTCTTCGCAAACAGTGAGTTTCACTTTCCCCTCTTTAAACTGTTTTCAAACGTTTTTCACTTGGGGGAGATAACATACTCCACAACGCATTTGAGATTTTGTTATAAATTATATATCACTTGTAAAGGCTAAGTGGCAAACGAAATATTTGAAGTCCTACACATCGAACCGGTTAATATTTAGAATAGCGAGTCACTGTTGAGTAGTACTACTGGGTTTGACAAACCCCATCCAACGCTAAACTCGACTGGAGGTCGAGCGGGTGTAATTTTGGCTAACACGTACCATGGTCTGGAGGACCTGGTGACAAGGCACTTACTAAACGAGTCAGCTTCGGTGTCGAACACTTAGTAATACTTGTTGTATAGACTAGCTACCTATCGATATATAATTTGACATAACACTATCTGGTAACGCAAAACGCCGTAACGTGGTTACGCAAAACGCTTAACGCAAAACGCTTAACGCAAAACGCTGAACGCAAACGCTAAACGATTTATTTTTATATAACTTGTGAACTAACCAACCTTGTGTTGACACTTTTAGTATGTTATTCTCAGGTAGCCGAGGCGGGCGCGCGGTTTAGGAACATGCATTGCTTGAAAAACTTTTAACTATGCAAACTTACTTTTAACTGTTATCATTGGTTTTAAATCGTCCTGCGTGACGTAACATTGTTTCTATGGTTTTACGCTTCCGCACTTATTTTCATTTAAACGTTTTTATGGTTTGATTATAACTGATGATTCCGATCCTGTTAGTTCACACCCTCTGACGGTAAAACTCCGTTAGTGGATTTTGAGGGTGTGACAGATTGGTATCAGAGCCATTGGTTATAGCGAACTAGAAGCTGCATGCATACTAGACTATAACCGCGACGACCCATTAGTTATAATGATACGCACTGCATAGGTTTGTGTAGTCTTGTAATCTTATCTCTTTACCTCTTTCACTCATACGCGCGCGCATACACGGCTTACCTGTAGGAATGTCGACGCCACCCTCATCATCATCCGATTCGATGACGCATGCTCACGGGAAGGAACCGCAGTTACCTACCGCCTCACCACCCCGCGTAGTCCCGGAACTCGAAGCTCCCGCACCGAAGAGGTACCGCCTATCCGGAGGCATTTACGAAAACGACGTTAGCTGGGATTGGTACCCTAACATGATCAGACGTATGGTCTATCGCGAACAAGTTCCCCCGTTGCCTCACCCGAACCACCCTGCTTATCCCAACACCTTACCACCCATAACCGAACCTGTAGAGAGTGTTCTCGCAGCTGTTGTTTCATGCTTGGAGCGTGACGTGGGTTACATGCGCTATACGAGGGAGAACGTTTCCAGAATGTTAAAAGACGGAACCGAGACTAAGGAGGAGATTGCCCGCATGGCAGCGGCAATGAAGGAAATGCAAGACACTAGCGATCAACAAATGAAGGTTATGATGAAGATGCAAGCTGAGATGATAGACTTGAAAGAGCAACTCCAAGAAGCAAGGACCCGAACCGAGATAGCTCTAGAGCGTTGCGATGTCTTACAAATGCAACTTGCTCAGAACGCAGCCGAACCTGAGGCAGAGCCTGAGGCCGAGCCTGGGGCAGAGCCTGAAGTGGAACCTGAAGAAGACCCCGAAGAGGAGCCTGAGGAAGATCCCGAGGAGGAACCCGAAGAAGAACCGGAGGAAGAACCGGCTGAGGAAGAGGCACACTCAGAGGTGTCCTCGGATGACGACATCTAGTGATGATGACACTTAGATGGAGGGGTTGTCTCCATCCGAACTATTATTTTTCTATGATTTTAAGGATTGATTGGAAATACTTTGTAGCGAATACAATGGTTTTAATCATGAATTTTTTTTTAGACTAATATGTGGTTGTGATGTGATGTTGTTTCTTATTTTCTTTCTTACCTATCTTTTTATTACATATATGGTGTGTTGTATATGAAAGAAAAATTCATGTTTAACATTTTATACTGTGATTCTAGGAAATGGCTGGAAGAAACGTTGGACGAGGACGTGGTAACATCAGCATGACTGCAGCTGAACTCCAAACTCTGCTGAACGACCATGTTGTGGCCGCTTTAGCCGCACACGTTCAGAATCAAGCTGGAGGTCCGAGTGGAACGTGTACCTTCAAGAACTACCTTGATTGCAAGCCCAGTACGTTTAAGGGCACTGAGGGAGCTATAGGCTTCCTGCGTTGGGCTGAGAAGGCCGAGTCGGCCTTTGAGATGTGTAATTGTCCCCCTGCCAGTAGGGTCAAATTCGCTGCTGGGACACTTGAGGATTCCGCCCTCACTTGGTGGAATTCAAACGTCCAGATCCTTGGGTTGGAACTGGCTAATGCGATGAACTGGGAGGAGTTCAAAAACATGATGCGAGAGGAGTACTGTCCGAGAGAAGAGATTTCAAAGTTAGAGTCGGAGTTTTGGTCACTGAAGATGGTGGGCTCGGAAATTGAAGCCTACACTACTCGTTCTCACGAGTTGGCTGTGATGTGTCCGCGGATGGTGGATCCGCCGAGCAAGAGGATAGAAATGTACATTGATGGATTAGCACCGCAGATTCAGGGCATGGTGACGTCTTCCAGACCAGCCACGATCCAACAAGCGATCCGTTTAGCTCACAAACTGACGGATCAGGCTGTGACCTAAGGTGCGTTACCACCTAGGGGTTCGACCACTAAAGCCCGTGACAATCCGAGTAATGACAACGTCAGCAACAACAACAGTAACCCGAGCAGCGGGAAGAGGAAGTTTGACAACACCAGATCTTCATCCTCGAACCTCCCACCGCAACAACACTACCGTAAGCCCGAATTCACTCGGAGCTTTAACACTCAGAATCACAACAACAACAACGGTAGCGGGCAGGTTTCGAGCGGATATGCTGGGAAATATCCAAAGTGCAACAGGTGCAACTATCATCATGTTGGCCAGTGTGACCGTGTCAAGTGTCAAAGATGCGGAAAGATAGGTCACCAAGCGAAAGAATGTAGAGGAGACCTTGCGGCAAAGGGTGCTCCTAAGCTACCGATGACGACGAAGGGATGTTTTGAATGTGGGCAGGAAGGCCATTTCCGGAAAGATTGCCCCAAACTGAAACAGAATGACAACAATGGGGGTAATGGAAGTGGCAGTAATGGTGGAGGCAATGGCAAGGGAAGAGCGTTTGTGATTGGATCGGGTCAAGCCCGCAATGATCCGCACGTGGTGTCTGGTAAGTTCCTTGTAAACGATTGTTTTGCTTCTGTTTTGTTTGACACTGGAGCTGATAGGAGTTTTGTGTCGAAAGCCTTTAGCCAACTTTTAGACTTAACTCCAACCCCGTTAGATGCTAAGTTTCCTGTTGAATTAGCTGACGGTAAGACTATAATAACGACTCATGTACTTGCGGGATGTAAGTTAAAACTGTCAGGTCATGTCTTTGATATCGACCTTATTCCTTTTACGCTTAGTAGTTTCGATGTCGTTGTCGGCATGGACTGGTTATCCGAGAACCGAGCGGAGATTATATGCCATGATAAGATAGTCCATATTACTACCCCTTCCGGCGAGATGATTTCGGTCCGAGGTGAGAGAAGCGGCATGACCACCAGCATCATTACCCTTATGAAGGCGCAGAAGTATCTACGAAAGGGTCATCTGGCAATTTTGGCACAGATTGTTGAGAAACCCGCGGAGGAGAAACGAATTGAAGATATACCTGTTGTGCGAGACTTCCCGGAAGTTTTCCCGGAGGATTTGCCCGGACTCCCTCCTATTCGTCAGGTCGAATTCCAAATCGAGTTGACACCTGGTGCAGCACCCATAGCACGAGCCCCGTATCGGCTCGCACCGGCGGAACTTCAGGAGTTGTCCACTCAGTTGCAAGATTTGTTGGATAAGGGTTTTATCCGACCTAGCTCATCGCCGTGGGGAGCCCCTGTCTTGTTTGTCCGAAAGAAAGACGGGACTTTCCGAATGTGCATCGACTACCGGGAATTGAACAAGGTGACGGTCAATAACCGTTATCCTTTACCCCGAATTGATGATTTGTTTGACCAGCTTCAAGGATCGAGTTACTACTCGAAGATCGATCTGCGATCTGGTTACCACTAACTGAGAGTGCGCGAGGAAGATATTTCAAAGACGGCTTTCAGAACACGGTATGGTCACTACGAGTTTTCGGTTATGCCTTTTGGCCTAACCAACGCACCAGCCGTATTTATGGATCTCATGAATCGAGTATGCAAGGCGTACCTCGACAAGTTTGTGATTGTTTTCATCGATGATATTCTCGTCTACTCCAAGAGCGAGACTGGCCACGAAGAGCACTTAAGGGTAATTCTGGAACTATTGAAGAGGGAACAACTGTATGCTAAACTCGCCAAAATGTTTTAGGACATGTGATCAACGAGAATGGTATCCATGTCGATCCCGGTAAGGTAGAGGCCATCAAAAACTGGGAAGCACCTAAGACTCCGACTGAGGTGCGGCGATTCCTAGGACTGGCCGGCTACTACCGGCGTTTCATCGAGGGATTTCCAAAGATTGCTCAACCCCTCACCGCTTTGACTCACAAAGGCACTAAGTACAATTGGGGTGACGCGCAAGAATCCGCTTTTCAACTGTTGAAAACCAAGCTTTGTAGTGCCCCCATTCTAGCCCTCCCCGAGGGAACGGAAAATTTTGAGGTACACTGTGACGCATCTATACAAGGTCTCGGTTGTGTGCTGATGCAACTCGAGAAGGTTATAGCCTACGCCTCTCGACAACTACGGGTTCACGAGAAGAACTACATGACCCACGATTTGGAACTCGGAGCTGTGGTGTTTGCTCTTAAGATATGGAGGCATTACTTGTATGGTACCAAGTTTACCATTTACACCGACCACAAGAGTCTCCAACATATCTACGATCAGAAGGAGCTGAACATGCGACAGCGTCGTTGGGTCGAGCTGCTTAAAGATTATGATTGTGCCATCAAGTACCACCCTGGCAAGGCCAATGTGGTGGCCGACGCCTTCAGCAGAAAAGAAACAGATAAACCCAGACGGGTGAGAGTATTGCAACTCACGATTCATGCCAGCTTACCCGATCAGATTCGCGATGCGCAACTTGAAGCTTTGAAAGATGATAATCTTCCATCGGAACTCATGCGGGGCATGAACAAGCAACTTGAAACCAGATCGGACGGGGTCCGATATTTTGAGAACCGGATTTGGGTTCCACGGTACGGAGAGTTGAGAACTCTAGTGATGGACGAAGCTCACAAGTCCCGATATTCTATCCACCCTGGCTCAGATAAAATGTATCATGATTTAAAGGCACTTTACTGGTGGCCGAACATGAAAGCCGACATTGCCACCTACGTGAGCAAATGCTTGACTTGTGCCAGAGTCAAGATAGAATACCAGAAACCATCTGGTCTACTGCAACAACCGGAACTCCCAATGTGGAAATGGGAACACATCTCAATGGATTTTATTACGGGTTTACCTAAGACACCGACGGGATGCGATACCATCTGGGTGATCGTTGACCGGTTGACTAAATCGGCACACTTCCTAGCGATTAAAGAAACGGACAAAATGGAAAGACTGACTCGTGTTTACATGAAGGAAGTAGTGTCGAGACACGGAGTGCCTGTCTCGATCATTTCCGATCGAGATTCTCGTTTCACTTCGCACTTTTGGAAGTCGCTGCAAAGCGCACTAGGCACCCGTCTCGATATGAGCACAGCATACTATCCTCAGACGGATGGGCAAAGCGAGCGAACTATTCAGACCCTGGAGGATATGTTGCGTGCCTGCGTATTGGATTTCGGAAAAAGTTGGGAACCCCACTTACCCTTGGTAGAGTTTTCGTACAATAACAACTACCACGCAAGTATTAAGGCAGCGCCGTTTGAAGCGCTGTACGGACGGAAGTGTCGATCACCACTCTGCTGGGTAGAGGTGGGTGACAGCCAAATCACTGGTCCAGAACTGGTACTCGAAACTTCGGAAAAGATTGTTCAAATCCGAAATCGCATGGCAGCAGCACGAGACCGCCAAAAGAGTTACGCCGACAAGCGCCGAAAACCTCTCGAATTTCAAGTGAACGATCGAGTGTTACTCAAAGTCTCACCTTGGAAAGGTGTGGTTCGCTTTGGGAAGCGAAACAAACTCAACCCACGGTATGTTGGTCCGTACCGGATAACTGAGCGCATTGGTCCGGTGGCGTACCGACTGGACCTACCAACAGAACTCAGTGGCGTACACGATGTATTCCATGTATCAAATTTGAAGAAATGCCTATCTGATGAAACCCAAGTAGTCCCTTTGGAGGAACTACAAGTTGATGAACAGTTACGTTTCATTGAGGAACCAGTCGAGGTTTTGGATTGGGAAACCAAAACGCTCAAACACAGCAAAATTCCAATCGTTAAGGTTCGTTGGAACTCGAGACGTGGACCGGAGTTCACGTGGGAACGCGAGGATCAAATGATGAAAAAGTATCCTCACCTTTTTGAAGGGCTAACCAAACACAGAAAACCGCGAAACTCGGCAAACCGTCAGACATCACCGGAGGTATGAATTAAATTTCGGGACGAAATTTCTTTCTACTAGGGGATGATATGACAAACTGAAAATTTTTTTTTCTTACTCTTTCAGACTCTCATCACGACTTGACTCAAATTTTCGGGACGAAAATTCTTTAACATGGGAATGATGTGACAATCGTCAATTTCAGGTTAACTCCGTTAACTCAACTCCGTCAATTCAAACTTAAAGATCATTGAATCTATAACGCACACTTCATTACATTTAAACTAGGGTTTAAATGACGCTTAACACTTACTACATGTGTAGTCTTTCGGGATTTGCACCGAAACGCAAACGAGTTGACGCAAACGATTGATAAATAAACGAAAAACGTCAAAACAGTAATTATGTGATAATTATGTGTTAGACTTATGTGTTATGTGATAACATGGTTATAAACGTTAACTCAAGACGAAAACAAGTTAGTTAGGCTAGAAAAGCAACACTTGAAAGTAGAGGGACTTGAGTGTAACTTGTGTGTCTATAAATATAACCTTAAAAATTAAACCCTAACTATTATTATTATTAATCCCAACCCGATCGCCCCCCCCCCCTCCCCTTTGCTCCTTGCTGCCGTCGACTTCCACACACACATACATCAAGAAATCAAGTGTTTAATCCAAGAACTAGGTGCTAGGAAGGTATAATTGATCATCCTTTACATTCTTGTAGCTTAATTTTGATGTTTGTTGGGTTAACCACAAACCCTAGACCTGCCGATTTTGTGTATGTAGATAGTTAACATGATTGTGGTTGATTGAATGATGATTTGATAAGTAGATTGAATCTTGTTGCATGTTGATTGTTGTGTCTTTGATTTGAGTTCAAACACAAACCCTAATCAAGTATGTAATATGTAATTGATGTGTATGAATGGTGTTTATGGAGTCTAGAGGATTATATGGATGCATGATAGTTCATAGATTGTTATTATGTTGAGTTTGGATGCAAACAGATTCTGGACAGAATGTGTATACGATGTTTAAGTGACTGTAACGAAGTGTAAACGTGAAAGTTGGTTGAGATTGTGGGTACTGCAGTAAACTAGGTTGAGTCTAGTTTCTATAAAGTATAAGTTTGTAATTTTTGGACAAGTAGAAGTTAACTTTTATGATTTTACAAAAACGTTGTGCAAAGCTGAGCTGTTAGACCTGCTGTTAGGTTATGTTGTAAATGTTATATCTCATGAACTACGAGACCAATTGGGTTGGTTCCACTTCTGGAAGTTGACTCGTTGAGTTAGGAACCTAACCCAAGTGGTCTTGAATTTATTGGATTTTTCGTTTAACGGGAATTGCAAATAACATTCTGTTGTGCATGAATCTGACTGTTATGAGTTTGCTGTAATGATTTGATGATTGTGAGAAAACTATGAGGAATAAAAATGTAATAAAATATTTTCTGGAAACCTATGATATATGTGCTTCTGTGATGATTTTTGGTAAATTAATTTAGATGCTATGATCGGTGAAGTAGTACAATCTTTCTAGTAGGATTTCTGTCTCGGTGAAACTAGCTGCTAAGTTTTGTGAAAATGCATGAAATATGAAACTTGCTAATTTATTATCGTGTTTTGACCAAATTGCCCTTGAGGGGAATGATTGCAAGATAATTGTCGTGTTTTGACTAAAATGCCCTTGCGGGGAATAACTGCTAATTGATTGTAATAATTTGACCAAAATGCCCTTATGAGGAATAATGGCTAGTTAATTGTTATTTGTTGACCAAAATGCCCTTACGGGAAAAATTGCTAGTAATGTACGTTATGAATACATGACACGTATATGATTGCTTACACATGTGATGTGTCACAAAAACACTTGTTAAAGTCACACACGATTCACGAACGAAACACGAAACATGTTATGTGCATAGGTATTATGTGCCGGGTCTAGAGACTCGATAATATTCCGACACTTAGAAAAATCTCTTTGTTGTTTTAGAACGTTAGAGAGAGTTTTTCGGTGACGCGCATCTTGGTGATTTATTTTGGGAAATTCTTCGCAAACAGTGAGTTTCACTTTCCCCTCTTTAAACTGTTTTCAAACGTTTTTCACTTGGGGGAGATAACATACTCCACAACGCATTTGAGATTTTGTTATAAATTATATATCACTTGTAAAGGCTAAGTGGCAAACGAAATATTTGAAGTCCTACACATCGAACCGGTTAATATTTAGAATAGCGAGTCACTGTTGAGTAGTACTACTGGGTTTGACAAACCCCACCCAACGCTAAACTCGACTGGAGGTCGAGCGGGTGTAATTTTGGCTAACACGTCCCATGGTCTGGAGGACCTGGTGACAAGGCACTTACTAAACGAGTCAGCTTCGGTGTCGAACACTTAGTAATACTTGTTGTATAGACTAGCTACCTATCGATATATAATTTGACATAACACTATCTGGTAACGCAAAACGCCGTAACGTGGTAACGCAAAACGCTTAACGCAAAACGCTTAACGCAAAACGATTTATTTTTATATAACTTGTGAACTCACCAACCTTGTGTTGACACTTTTAGTATGTTATTCTCAGGTAGCCGAGGCGGGCGCGCGGTTTATGAACATGCATTGCTTGAAAAACTTTTAACTATGCAAACTTACTTTTAACTATTATCATTGGTTTTAAATCGTCCTGCGTGACGTAACATTGTTTCTATGGTTTTACGCTTCCGCACTTATTTTCATTTAAACGTTTTTATGGTTTGATTATAACTGATGATTCCGATCCTGTTAGTTCACACCCTCTGACGGTAAAACTCCGTTAGTGGATTTTGAGGGTGTGACACATTTCAAATTCATCTTATTCTAAGTTGCATTCATCTTCTTGAGCACATGATTTCAGCAGCCTTTTGCTGAAATAGAGCAATTTCCGTGTGGTGTGGATGTTGAGGAGACAAATTCCATTTGATGATTTCCTCAAGATCCTTAACACGAAGGAGTTACTAATCATATTCATTTGAGATAATGTGGCTCAAATTTCCATCACTATTCCTCAATAGGAACCTTCCACTACTGTTATCATATAAAATGTTGGCAATTTGTTCAATTTTTCTGCTTTTTGGACTTGAAACATCATCCATTTTCCGTTTAATGTTGCTACATTCATTGACAACAGAGCAGGATTTTCTTGTTGTACATGCAGCAGTTGGTTTTATAATTTTTGAAATTGATTCATCAAGTATTTTCCTTTTGTTCAGAAATGGAAATCCCAACTCTGCTTGTTCGCTCAGATATCCCAGAAGTTCAGATTGATGTGCATTGGCAGATCGTTGCCTTTTTCGATAATCTGATATATGCAGTGCAGCAATCATAGTCAACTGCTCTAGGTTGAACTTTCTGAAGTCAAATTTTGAGTAGATTTTCTCATATTCTCCATTTTCCATCAGAACATTCAGATGTTCAGTCCTAGAATCATAAAATATTCCGTCTTGCATAATGTTGCAGTTGACTGGAGAACTTTTGGCTTTTGCTTCAGCATTAACAGAAGGTTCATCCATCTTCAAGAGTATCTGTTTTGATTTCATTTGAGTAGTCATTGTCCTTTTCCTCTACTTTGTAGTGTTAAGTTTGGAGACAGATGACTTTGACTTCTCACAGAATACCTTTACTTTGGCTTTTCCAGTCTTTGATAGATTAATCATCTTCTTAGATATTCCCTTGTTCTTTCCATCTAGAGATTGAGCATTGTCCTTCCCTTGACTTGTTAATTTTCCTTTTATCCTTTTAAAGTTGCTCATAATCTATTTCTTTGTCATGACTTTGACTGTGTCAAAAGGAATCTCATTTTTCACAAGAAACTTTGGTTTCCCACCATACTTGTGCATAAATGTTTGAATTTCCATTTCTTCTTTTAGCTCATCTTGCTTTCTCAAGTCTTCATTTACTGACTCATTGTTTCTGAGTGTCTTTTCATCATTTAAGACTTGTGAAATCTTGTCAATTACAGTGTCTAGTTTTTCTTTCACCTCTATTTCTGGTTCTTCCTTTTGAATCAGCTTGAGTAAAGATACTAGCACTCCGTTTGGTATTTCTTTGTCATTTAAACACTTTTCAATTACATCTTGTGGGACATCCTTCTGATTTTCATTGTTCGAATCATCCCTTGATTTCTCCTCAGCTTCAAATTGTTTCAACATTTCTCTTTGTTCATTAAATTCCTCATTAGTCAATAGTTGATTCAAATATTTTCTGTCTTGCATCTCTATCATTCTTTGCTCATATATCTTTTTGGCCTTAATCTTGGATTCATCAATATCCAAGATATTTTCATTCACTCTTGGAGAATTAATGGTCTGTGTCATCTCAGTGTCTTGAACAATTTATTTTCCCTTGAGCTTCTTTCTTTCATTATCTTGATATGTTTCTTCTTTTGGAAGGTTTGCATTTTTATCATATGACACGTTGTCATCATAAATGGACAGAAGATTTATTGCATTCTCCCCCTGAATCAGTGAGTTCTCCCCCTGTTTTGGGGCAGCTGAGGTCTTCTCAACCTCAGTCATTAGGGCTTAAACTTTCTTTAAGGCATTCTGCAGTTCCTCTTCAAATTCTGACATATGAGTTTTGTAGCCGTTGGAACTTCCCGAGATGTGATTCATTTTGGGATCTGTAGATAAGAGATACACAAAGAGGGTGTGTTAGCTAACTAGACATTCAAATCTTGTCAAAATAATATCAATTAAAGAGAATAAAAGACTAGAATGCTTCGATTCAAACCGTCTTCTTGATCAGTATGGATACCTACACAACACAAACAATGTGAGTTTAATTTGAAATGAGAGTTCTTTTAAATACAGAAGATTTCAATAATGAGACAAATAAATTGTCATATATGATGAAAGTGACTATTCATTGAAGTACATGAACATCATTGGCTGAGAGAAAAGTTTCGGAAAAGGTTCTTTTGATTCTTTCTTTTCTTTTGCACGCCAGGTTTTAAAGGTGTTTTGGCTCTTAGTTCATAAATGCATTCAATGACCTTTATTTAATTCTCAGCATTTTTAACATATATTTTCACAAAACAGTTTTAGTATCAGTTACCAGAATATATCAATTAGTTCACAAGTATTCAGTCAAGTATACTGAAAACATAGTATGCTTGAAAAATTTTAAGAATACAAAGTGCTAGAAAGGTATTCTAAACACAAAGTGTACTCGAAAAGCAAAGATTTGAAATTACCAAGTATGTTAAGAGAAAATTTGAAAATTTCAAAGTGTACTCGTACATAAAGTGTGCCCGGGAAACAAGGTTTGCCCGAAAACACTTGTAATTTCAAAGAATCATATTCAGAAATAACACATAGCTTTCTAGAATGAGTTTAAACAGTAAAACAAACACTTAAGTATGCTATAAAGCCTAAAAACATTGAAGCTTGCTAGAAGTAACATATTCAATCAAAAGGCGTGTTAGTAAGACTTAAACAACCTATAAAATAGTTAAGTTTGCTAACAAGTTTAGAATTTCACAAAGCTTGCTAGTGAATAGTAACATATAAAATAGCTTGCTAGTGAACAGTTGTATTTCTAAACAAAACAATAAAGTGTGCTAGACAATACAAACTATATAAAAGCATGCTAGTAACATCATATTCAACATATAGAATGCAAAGCTTGCTAGAAACAAGTCAAATATCATACAAAACAGTTAAGTGTGCTAGAATAACTTGAACTTGCTAAACCTTGCGGGTAATTACATATTCAAATTTCAAGTATGCTCAAAAGGGTTAGACTTCAACTAAAACATTAAAGTCTACCCGAAATAATGTAAAACATCAAAGCATGCCCGAAATTAATAAACTTAGACAAAAACATCTAAGTATGCTCGGAAAGGTTGAAAAACATCAAACCTTACCCGAAAATACATATTCAACCCTTTTGAAGATAAAATGCAACACTTTTTGACTTAAAGCAAATATCAATTATATTTATCAGTAAAAATCATTTTTAAGAGCAAATGGTGCATTTAGAGATCAAATTTCAGTCATGTTACTTTTGCTGAAAAGATCTCAAGTGTGGGATCATATTGACTAAGTAGCTTTCTCAATACTTCATTCTCAGCATTACTATGACAGATTAGATAGGTTAACAGCAGGTCTAGACTTAGCATGAATTTCATTTCTTTGGTGATATGATTAAGGTTCATTTAATATGCATAATACTAAATGGATAACACATATTGTTTTCCGATGCTCTATATATATTCTCAAGGCTTATTTGGCTTTCTCCAGATCACCCCGAATTGACTCTAACCCCCGGATATATGGTCAAAAATTTAGTGACAGAATAGTTGGAAGATTTAGATATTTCTTTTCAAGTTTTACAAACATATGTGAGGTTGAACGTTGGACTTATAGGCCAAACTAGTTGGACTTACATGCCTTTCATTCAGAATGTTTAAAGGACTTATATGATTGCCTCCACCCTTGTAGTTCTATTATTAACCCTCATGTTTGCAAATTTATTATAAAAATTTGTGAACTTATATCAACTTTTGGTTGAGTAAATATTTTAAATAATGTAGTTCACTTTTGTTCTTTGTCATTCTTAGTTAAGATATTTCATTTTTGGTGACCAAATACCAACGGGCTCGTGTATGAATGGATATTCACTTTTCTGCCTATCATTTGGAAAGATGTATCTTGGAACATGCATAGACAACAATGTAACTCCGCATTAAGTTTAGCAAATTCTTTATGTTTATATCACCTTAGATTTTACACATCATGGGAAAGCAACCATACTTGTCAATGACTGTACTAAGTGTCTTTTTAGCCTATTAAATTCATATGATTGACTAAATAGTCAATGTATTATCATTTCCCATTTATCAAAGTTTAATACTCAGTCACCCCCCAATTTCTCTAAATTGACAGGTTAATGGCTAACCTGTTTGACCACAAGTGGTTAACAGGACCAAACAGATATGAGAATACATGTCATTTCAAATCAGAGTTATTGACATAATTTTAAGTGAAATAATAGAAAACAAGTTACAATTGCCCCAATTGCTTTCAATCTTCAGGTTAATGGCTATCCTTTCAATCTGAAAACAGATGGCAGGACCAAACATATACAAGTATATGTCCTTCTAACTTTAGCAAACGACATAATTTGAAGCAAGAGTAACTCTTTTGAGTCTTTTCACTGAAAATCCCCCTTTTTAAGCTTCTATAAAGCTTTGAACTGAATAGTATTATCATATCTCATACACCATTAAACAACATGCTCTGTTTTATCAAAATTGTTTTGACCAAAAGTTTTCCATAGAGTTTTCTTTTGAGCATATCTTTTGACACATTAACACATTTTGACACAATCACAAGTGGAACATATTCAAATCATCAGTGACATCATTAAAACAGGCAGACTTCACAATAAGCATAGTCTAACAAATCCTAATAATATCACATTAGATATATCACATAATCAAGATATCAGACAAGCACATATTATCAAGTCAAATCAAGTACTTATCTAGATATCATACATATTCACTGATCATTATCCAAAGCATCAGAAATACCTAGGATTAACAGTTGATCATTTAAGCACAAATCAGTGAACAGCAAACAGAAATCACATTCAAACATAACAATTTGTAGATCCTCTACCAAAATAGTCAATTAACACATAGAGGCACACAAATCAAACAATCATTCATCAAGACTTTGAAAAGATAATCAGTTTGCACAACAAGCACACATCATTAATCAGACTTCATTAGAGTTGATCATGCCCAGGTCTTTCAAAAGAAAGTTGAACCTGGTTCTATCAAGTGGTTTTGTGAATAGGTCAGCTAAATTATCACTTGTATCAACTCTTTTTACCTTAATTAAACCTTTTTCACTACAATCCCTTATAAAATGATGTCTGATTTCAATGCCCTTAGTCTTGGAATGTTGCACAGGATTCTTAACAATAAAAGATGCAGCAGTGTTACCAATGTAAATAGGGGTGTTTAAGAAATTCAGACCATAATCCAGCATCTGCTTTTGAATCCAGAGGACTTGTGCACAGCAGGCAGATGCAACAATATACTCAGCTCCAGCAGTTGAGATTGACACTATAATCTGTTTCCTGCATTGCCATGACACCAATCTGTCACCCAAAAATTGACCACCTCAAGAGGTAGACTTCCTACTCATATTGCATCCATCATAGCCACTATCTGTGTAGGCAGTAAGATCAAAGGACTGGTTCTTTGGATACCAAATTCCTAGATCTGGTATTCCCTTCAAATATCTAAAGATCCTCTTTACTGCATTCATATGAGAAACCTTAGGACTTAACTGGATCTTGCACAGACACAAACATCAAACATGATATCTGGCCTTGAAGTAGTCAGATACATCAGAGATCCAATCTTTGCTCTGTATTCATGTTCATCCACTGGCTTCCCCTTTTCATATGCTACCAGCTTTTCTTTTGTATCCATAGGAGTTGAAGCAGATTTAAGATCATTACACTTGAATTTATCTAATATGTCCTGCACATACTTCGATTGGTATATGAAAATCCCATCAGTCTTTTGTTGAACTTACAATCCAATAAAGAAGTTCATTTCTCCCATTGAGCTCACACTATACTTGGATTTCATTACCTCTTAAAACTCCATACACAACTATTCATTGGTTGACCCAAAAATGATATCATCAACATAAACTTGCAGCAACAGCAAATCTCTTCCTTTCTTTGTATAAAATAGGTTCTTGTCAATGGCTCCCCTTTGGAAACCATGTTCAAGCAAATGATTTGACAACTTATCATACCAAGCTCTTGGAGCTTGATGTAGTCCATACAAGGCTTTGTTTAACTTATACACCCTGTTAGGATAATCAGGGTCCTCAAATCCTGGTGGCTGAGTCATATACACCTCCTCTTCTATTTTTCCATTTAGGAAAGCAGATTTGACATCAAGTTGGAATACCCTGATATTCTTTGAGGCAGCATAAGCCAAGAAAATTCTTATTGCTTCAAGTCTTGCAACTGGTGCAAAGAGTTCCTCAAAAGTCAATCCCTTCTTCTTGTAGGCATCCCAATGCAACAAGTCTAGGTTTATTCTTAATCACAATACCTCTTTCATCCCTTTTATTTCTGAAAACGCATTTGGTTCCAATTGCATATCTGTTTCTTGCCCTAGTCTACAAGTTCCCACACTTGCAGATCTCTGAACTGAGCCAACTCCTCTTGCATAGCTTCTACCCATCTGTTGTCCTTCGATGCTTGAACAATGTTCTTGGGTTCTATTTTGGATAGAAAGCAGGAGTACAAACAGATGTTTGCAGATTCAAATGCACTTCATGTTACTCTTTCATAGATGTTTCCAATGATATTCTCAGTAGGATGATTCTTTTCAACATAAGATGATTGAACAATTACATCAATAGATATATCAGAATCAAGATTTCTGTCATTGAGATCAGGTTCATCATTAATCAAATCTGTTGTTGCATCATGAAATGCTAGTGCTTCTTCAGTGTTCAGTTGAGAGGTAGATGCACCATTGTTTCCAACATTCATACTTTGAAACAAATCCTCAAATCTTGCATTTTTTCTTGCTTCTTCTGTGCTATCAGGATCTGCCTCATTTATCATATCGTTATCATGATTTTCTTGTTCAATATTTTGATCTTAAACTTGATCTGGAGCTTGTTCATTTTCAACAGTAGAAGGATGCTTAATGAAATTATATTCTTGACCTTGTTCAACAACCTTTGACCACAGTTTGTCCAAATCAAATTTCTTTGAGGATTCATCAGTAATCACACTTGTCTTATACATAGCTTCATCAAAGTCCTCAGGATTATTCTTCAAGCCATGCAGCACCATCAACTGTATTGAATTGATTTTCATTAAACACAATATCAGATGATTTTATCACACTCAAATGATCTTTCACATATACTCCGTAGGCTTTTGAGTGTGTAGAGTAACCGACAAAGAAGCAGTCCAAGGATTTTGCTTGAAACTTGTGGAGATAATCGTTGGTGTTCAATAATGAACATTTGCATCCAAATGGCTTGAGAAACTTGATGTAGGGATTCCTTTTAAACAAAATCTCATAGGGAGTTTTGTTTTGACTTTTGTTGAGAAGCACTCTATTCTGAACATAACAGGCTGTGTTGATTGCTTCTGCCCAAAAAGTGACAGGCATATAAGCATCAACCAACATGGTTCTTGCAGCTTCTATAAGTGTTATGTTTCTTATTTCAGCTACACCATTTTGTTCAAGAGTTATAGGAGCAGAGAATTGTTGAAGAATTCCATTTGCAGTACAAAATTCTTCCATTACTCCATTTTTGAACTCAGTGCCATTGTCACTTCTCATTATCTTAACCCTTGCATCCAGTTGATTCTCAATCCTGGTTACACAACTCTTAATCAACTCAACACTATCATCCTTTATACTTAGGAAATAAACCCAAGTATATCTTGAGAAGTAATCAATGATCACAAGACAGTATCTTTTCTTTCCAATACTTGGAACACTTACAGGACCAAAGAGATCCATGTGAAGCATCTCAAGTACATGATCAATTGAGTTAATGAGTTTTTCCTTGTGAGAAAACTTGTGTTGCTTGCCCTTTTGGCATGAGATACAGTTATTATCTAGTTTGAACTCTTTTGTAGGTAGGCCAATCACATGCTCACCCTTCACAAGTTTGTTCATGTTCTTCATATTCACATGACACAGTTTCCTATGCCACAATTTTGACTCATTCTCAGTGGCTTTAGAAACAAAACACGTACCACCCTTGAAACAACATCCCTCATGTTTAGTTTATACAAATTGCCATTCCTTGGGGCCATCATCATGATCATGTCCGGAGGGATTACAAAATCAGGTTTAAGAATGAAACAGTGAGAATCATCAAACCCGACTTTATATCCTTTATCACACATCTGGGATATGCTTAAAAGATTATACTGTAACCCTTCCATATAGAAGACATTGTCAAATGTGACTTTTCCATTTGTCAAGATACCTTTTCCAACTATTTTACCACCATTTTCATCACTACCAAAGGCTACTGGACCTTCAAACTTTTCTTCATAGTTGACAAGTGACCTTTTATCACAAGTCATGTGCTTGGAACACCCACTATCCATGTACCATACTTCATTAAGTGGAGTGGATGGTTCCTACACAAATCAAAGAAATTGATTAGTTGAGTGATGAAGTGCAAGCTGACTCAACTTGCAAATCATCAGATTCATTAACAGTAGCTGCATTGGGTGTGACGGTAATGGGTTTAGAATCTTCATAAATTAGTTCACAGTCATCAGATTCTTCTGAATAATAGCCACTATCAGTTGGGCTTTCCACAACATTAACAGGTGAACTTTTCCCATAGGAATGATGCTCTTGCATTCTTGCACCACATAGTCCTCTTCACAAGTAAAATCTTTCACATCAACTCCTTTTGTTTCTATAACTTTAGCACTAGGTTTCCACAGAAATTCATGGGGTTCAAACCCATGCTTCAGTAGAAACTTTTCATCACCAGTCAATTTTGTTGGTTTCCTCCTGGAGAAACCATCTTCTTTTCTTTCTTATCCTTGATTGGAGATTTCTAAGAATCATCAGACTTAGCAGACTTTGAGTCTTGATTATGGTCTATTCTCAATGGTTGGATGTTTCTTTTCACAACATTTTCTGATTTGACAGTTTTGACTTGTGTTGTCAAATTCTTCTTTGGTTTTACAACCCCTTTTCCTTCTTTCTTCAAACTATTATCAACTTCTTGCACATTCTTAATCACATTCTCCTGTTCACATACTTTTCCTTTTCCCATATATTCATCATATTTCTGCTTGTACAAAACAAAATCTTGTCTAAATTTTGTTTCATCTGGAACATGAAAAGGTTTGAAGTTGAACCTTTTATTACAGGAATCAGTATGATGACCATATTCATCACACTTTTTACACCATACTTTCCCTTTGAACTTTTCATGTGAAATACCTTTCTTAAACCTCTCACTTGGTCTATGTGGTTTAACTCCAAGTGTTTTCTGAGTTTAAAAATTATCATAGTCAATTGAGAAAGGTACAAACTCCTCAATTTTAATGTCTTTTCTCTCAGTCTTGCTCTTCACAAAGATGATTTTCTGCAAATTCAAAGGCTCATCATCCAGATTTCCCTTGTGCCTTGAATATCTTTTCTCATACTCTTCCATAGTTTCAACTTGACCAATATCAAACATTTCATGACTTGAAAAAACAGGATATACTGGAATGAAGTTGTTACCAACAACTGTTTCATCTTTCTTTTTCTTGTTATTCTTACTTAACCTCTTCAACAGAGTTCCGCTTGGTGGTCTGACAGCATTGTAGCTTACTTTTGATCTTTCACATATGTCAAAAGATACATGCTCTCTTCTCATTCTTTCATTGTTCTTAGCTATCTTGGGAGTCAATTTGGGTAGAACAAGCAGTTTGTCTATTGAATCAAGTTTCTGATATCTTCTTCCTCTTTCTACAGCTTGAATTTCTTCTGCAGTGATTTGATCACTAGAGTCACTCAGATTATCTTGGTCCAAATCATCTTCATTGAAGTCATCTTCAGACACTTGCACTCCAATTAACTTATCATCCCTTATTTCTTCCTTCACAACAAACTCTCCATCTTCATTAACTTCAATCATTTTGTAGTTGTCAATGAATCCCTCATTATATTGAAAAACTTCTCGGAATTGATTGAGATATGTGTCTCTTTTGTCTTTGTCAACCTTGAGAGAATAATTGTTGTTGAAAGGTGGAGGAACAACTTTGTACTTATCTTCCTCTTTTATCTTGTTCATAATACCACAGAGGTTTCCTGTAAACACTAAGTTCTTCAGAAACTCATTTTCAAATTCTAACTTGGTATTCTTCACCTTTTATTCAACAATCATCTTCTTTAACCCATCAATTTCAGTTACATATCTTTGTTGAGTTCTATAGCTACTCATACAATCATCTTCAAGGCTTCTTATCTTCTCTTCATAAATCATATCACTTTCTTGGTACCCATTGATAATGCTTTGTTTTCTAAAGCATTCACACTCTAACTTGCCTACTTTTGCATTTAAAGAATTAATTGTTTCAAGTAAATCAGTTGTAGAGGTTGAGGGTACCTATGAAGAAGAAGCATCCTCACTTTCAACTTTGGCCATTAGAGCAACATTAGCTTTTGTGATGTCATCTGCATGGTCACTTCAATCAAAATCTCCCTCTTGTTGTGCAGCCAGTGCTACATTCCCTTGATTTCTGGGTTGATTTTGATTGTTTCTGTTAGGGTTGTTTGGACCATTTGGAGGGGTTTGGTTGTTTCTTTGGTAATTCTGGTTCTAGGGTACTACTTGCTGATTGTTCATTGGAGCTTGCTGGTAGTTGTTAAAATTGGGATTGTTGTTGTAGTTGTTGTTTCTTGGCTGGTTTTGTTGATATTGAAACTGGTTTCTTGGTTGTTGGTTCTGCTATTGGTTCACCTGGATGTTTCTTTGATGGTTGCATTCTCTAGAAAAGTGCCCAGTTATAACAAATAGCTTTTGACTTGTCAAATCTGATTATTTCATTAGGACCTGATAGAAGAGATCTACCAGTCCTATTGTATAGCCTTTTGCTTCTAAGAGCCAACATGGCAACCTGCCACTTCAGGTCCATGTCTTCAAGGTCATCTGCATCAATTTGTTCTAGATCATCTTGAATGACACTTGTGTGAATCATGTTCTTGGCAACAAATGCATTATAGGACTCTGTAAACATAGAGAACAATGCTTGAGTTTCATTCCCTTGTCCACTATTTCCACCAACATAGGTTAAATGTCCACTTGCCATAGAGGCAGATTCATTGTCATCAATAAGTTGGACATTAAACCTTGACCGGCTACCTTGGTGACTTGTACTCCCACCAACAAATGCTTTTGGCGTATCAACACAATGTTCATTAGGTTCCTCAATGATAGGGATCTGTTGTTGGTATTTAATAGACAAGTTTCTCGTAGGTGCAATCAGTGCGTTGGACACCTGGAAACATGGCTTCTCCTCCTTGATCATTTCATTTTCAATAATCTCTATCTCAACAGCCTGGAGGAAACAACTTACATCATCCAACTTGAGTCTTTCAAAGTTTGGCTTCTGAATAATGAACTTACTAGTTGTATACCATTCTTTAGGCAAAGAAGATAACAGTTTAGTGTTTAAATCAGAGTCTGTCATCACATAATCAGTGGTTCTCAAGTCATTCAAAATCGCTAGAAACCTTTCAACAATTGATTTCAATCTTTCCCCATCTTTATACTTGAACCTTTCAAGTTTTTGCTTGAGTCTTTGCTTCTTGATGTTCTTCAGCTCTGTGTTGCCCTCAAACATCTCAAGTATTGCATCATGCATAGCCTTGGCTGTTATATGATGTGCAACCTTGGTGAGAATATCCCAAGACGGACCCAACTTGATCATTGCAGGGCTCTATCATCAATTTTCCTCATCTTATCAACCACGGCTTGATTAGGATTTGCACCTTTAGGAACATAGGGTTCATTTTTAATGGAGTTCCATATATCCACGTCATTATAACACACAGCAGCCTCAAACAATACTTTCCACTTGATAAAATTCTCCTACCCATAAAGCCTTGGAATCTTGTTAGTGGATACCTCTTACTCTTCAAAACCAGACATATTTTTGGTTTTTTGTAAAATGATTTTAAAAAGAAACAGAGAACAGTTTAAACAGATTGCAAAAACAAATTTGAAGAATCAATCAGATCTGAGAAAGAGCTCTTCAGATCTGATGTATCTGATTCGACTAGAGCAAGATCTAATAATAAAAGTTCAAACTTTAAGTAAAATAGAGTAAAAGAAGAAACCCAATATTGAAGATCTGGAAGAATGAAGGAAGAATAGAGTTGCTGACGTCAGTATTCAATGGAACAGTACTCAGCTCACGTTATTCTTCATCTTCAAATAATCAACAATAAGCAACAAATCTTTACTAAAACAACAACAAACAAGATCTGATACCACTTGTCGGTCCTGTATTGATCACTCAAACTCACACCAAATTTCACAACCCACATAATAAATGTGTCGACAAAAAGGTTGGTGATGTTGCTATTTTTGGAAAGATTAGATATTTGTTAACGGCGGAATCAGTAACAAAAACTACCATTTGCTAAAGGATATTAAATGTAACAAACACAAACAATCACTCAAAAGATTTCCAATTATAGAAAGTTCATACAAATGTAAACCAATTAGGGTTTCTTATTTGGAATGTTTATCCGTCAATCCTAGGACAGCCATCACACTCAGAAATACTCGATTTTGTCTGAAGAGTGTAAAGTGGCTAAAGTCATCCATTTCTCTGTTGTTGTGTATAGGAGGCGTGCCCTAGATCATTCTATTTATAGGCCTGCCACTTGACAGTTGTCATTCCTTCTAGAAACCCTAATGATAGGTACATAATCATATTACATATTCAAAAACATACTAAGTGTAAAAACAGGTCTTCCAGGTAGGCTTTGTGCCATTTGTCTTCTTCGAGTAGACCTGGTAACCTTGAAGTGTTCTGGTAAACAGTTCTCCGGGTAGAAATTACGTAGGGTATTTTCCTTAGAAAATACTCACCTAGCAGACTTCAATCTTCTTGACCATAGCAGACTTTGCCCGATAAGATCTAACGAGCAAACTTGTTCTTCAGAGATCCTTTCAACACTTTGTTAATGAATAACTTATTTGTACCTACAAGTGTTCTGGTAACACTGTAGCTTGCTCGGAGTTGAACCTTGCTCGATGAAGTCCTTAAGATAATTTTTCATCAACTTCCATCAAGCATGCTCGGACCACTGTTTTATTAAAGAATACCTTGCTAGATCTTCCAAATACTTGGCTTCAAAAGCTTGGTTAGCTAAGACCCTACTTGGAAGTAAACCTTGCTTGGCTATGAAGAACAACCTTGCTAGACATAGTGAACCCTGCTCGGATTGACACTAAAGAAGACTTCTTGAAGATAACCTTGCCCGAAAGGCAAAATACCTTGCTAAGACAAGTAAAACCTTGCTGGGAGGTCCAAGTGTGCTCGGTTTCCATACTTAGTCATTTCTGGGGAGTGTTGAAAAGATTCCAATCTTCCTTGAGTCGTTTCATGTTAAATCTTTGACTCAACATCATTTGTTGATTGATTTTCGCTTTCGTTCCTAAGTGACATCTTGGTAGAGATCATTAGAGTGTGAGGCTTTTGCTCGAATTGGAGGGCATGGGACACGACTCACGAGGCATTTCTGTATATTTACCAGGGGAGTCTCTTCCATTTTACTTATAATTGAATGTCCTTTATATTTTGTCTTTTTCCTGTCTCATTGAGGACAATGTGAAATTTAAGTGTAAGGATGGAAAATGACGTTTTTTATCTAATAAAAAAAATCTATGTTTTTATTTTAAAAAAAAATTGAAAAATGTCCCAAAAATGTAATGAATTATTTTGCAAATAATGGAGAATCATAGAAAAATTCGAGATTGGTTTTTAAAAAGTACTATTATATATGAGATTAAATAATGATAACGCACTAAGCCTGGGATGTGTCGGTAGGTCCAACTAGCTTTGAAAAGTTTCCTATGAATATTATTAAAATACCTAATAGATCATAAACCTTGTGGTTCTCATCTTAAGGGGGGATAGTGAAGCTAAAAATTCAATATGTTATAAAAAGTATTACCATAATCTGACTACCTTGATATGGTGAGGATTAAATGCACTTAAAATTAGCACAGCACTCTGTTTTATGAAAGTAAATACGAGTGGTGGCGCCCCACAAAGTCCATTTTTATACGAGCTTAGAAAAATAGTTATATATTTTAGGGATAAAATTCCTAAGAGCAAAAAAAAAAAGAAAAAGAAAAAAAGAAAAAAAAAGTATGTTATGAAAGTTATAAGTATTCCAAGAATTTGTCCGAAAATCAATTGAAAATGATAAAGTTATGTAATGAAAAATGTCAAAGAAGCATTCTCAAAAGTAGAAAAAGAGGCCAAAGTGCACATACTAGATGGGACTGAGAGTTTACGTGTTACCACGGGGATGGTGACTCTGAGGATACACTATTGGGACTCGAGGTTTTTAGTCGATAAATATTTTCTTAGTGAATATATTGGAAAAATGTCCGATAATATTTAGGGCATGCTCGTACGACCTCAATTGACCTATCATCCATATTTTCATCTAAGTGTAACTTCTTCTTACCATTAAAGGGTTTTTAGCTTACGGTAAAAGGCTGGAGGCTGGGTTTAAGTGGACAACAATATCGACAATTGTTGTTTTACGTTTATATGTGCTTAAAAGATAACCTATATATTTAAAAGATTAGTTTTGAATTTTGATTCCATTGCAATATACTTTTTCAAAGACGAAAAAGTTTTAAGTGTGGGGATATTTGATATGGGCTAAATTATATATAAATATTATAACTATTTCCTACACTTTAGAGTAGCTTTAGGGTTGTTTTTATTAAATAATTTGCCTAGCTGGTTCATATTTAGTTTTTAAGGTTTTAAGAGACAACGAGCTAAAACAATAAACATGCGATCAAGTCTCATGTGATTTTATATATGCTATTAATTCTTTTTAACCGAGTTAAATATATTGATTGGAGGAAAACAATAAATAAGAATTTAATTTAATTTAAGTCTCGTAGGATTCAAAAAATCATGATTTGTAACTACACTTAATTAATTTTAATGTTTTATTTGAAGGTTACATATATTTGTTATAAGTAAATGGGCCAACAGTGGAATAAACGAGACAACAGAAAGATGGGCCGTGGGCCGGATCAGAGTAAGTCGTAAATGAATTATTAAGAAACCTACAACTACAATATAAAAAGAAAATTGTCGATAAGTTGTGAGAGAAGTCAAGGGGGTCTGCCCTTGAGCAGGATACTTTTATTTCAGAACCAAGGAGAAAAAGAAAGAAAAAATTAACCTAGCAGGCATACACCTCAAATTAGTGAATAGAAAGAAAGAAAAGAAGCAGGCGGGCACACTGGTGAATTAATTTAAGCTACCATGCATACAGGTCAATGAATTTAAGCTAGCAGGCTAGTAGCTCAATTAATTTTATTTGTTTTACGATGAACCGTATTATTTATTTTATCCTTGTTTCATCGACTATTATAATTGGCTAAATTGTTATACTGCCTGAGTTTGGATGAATACCTTTTAGACGTGTTTATTTTTAGTTTTGGATTATTATTGATTGGTTCATGCTTTGGTAAAGTTTTTATTGTCTTTGGTTATGATGCTTATACGTATTTGGTATAAACTTATGATCAATTTATTGTTTCATATGCGTCTTTGTGAACGTCTTTCATGTATGGATGCATATTAGGTTGTTTACTGTATGCTTACAACTAGTTTATGGTTTATTGTTAACGCATTCCATAGGAACGATAGTTGAGAGTTTAGAGATACCTTATATTCTGTCACTTGAGAGAACGAGAGGTAATTAAGTGTCGTCTTTTTTGGTGTTTTGCGTGTTTGGGTAGTGATTGCACGGCAGTGAGTTACCTTAGATTCTTTTAGATTCTTACAGATCCGAATTATAACCGAATTCAATAAGAATACCCCTTTACGCCTTAGGGTATATTGTGATTAGAGAGACCGGGAGGTGATTTAATCTTT
This sequence comes from Bidens hawaiensis, assembly GCF_021521415.1. Lineage (NCBI taxonomy): Eukaryota > Viridiplantae > Streptophyta > Magnoliopsida > Asterales > Asteraceae > Bidens > Bidens hawaiensis. Next base: position 28,157 of record NW_027505165.1, read on the forward strand.
GGGTACCTTAGCATATTTAGGTAAGGTGAGACTCGGAGGTGATCTGAACCATTAAACCATTGAGCTTACATGATATTTAGGGTTCTTAGGTATTGTTGGTGAGACCGGGAAGTGATCTAGCATACTTTAGTTATTCCTTAAGTTTCATATCTTTGGAATCCGGTTACCAATCATAAATCCAATTCCGAGAGTTTACAAGTTGACTAGTTGGATTCCTTTCCTAGGTAGTTGGTTCCCTTATTTGAGTTCCAGCCCGATTTGTTCGTGTCTAGTTTTCATGTCAGTCTTAGTTTAAGTAATCTTTAGTTATTTAGTTAATAATTTAAAAAAAAAACCACAAAAATCAATTAAATCAATTTACTCAAGTTGTTAGTCAGAGTCTAGTTTAGGTGTCCACAACTAGAAAAAAGGCCTTTAATGACACGCATTGCATGTCATTAAAGGGTATAGATGACACTCAAATGTATGTCATTGAAGCCTCTGTCATAAATTGAAAATGACACGCAATCTGCGTGTCATAAAGGCACGCATTAATGACACACATTTATGACATGCATGTGTGACGCTTGTATATGACTAGTATTTATGCGTGTCATCGTATATTGTTTTTTTAAAAAATAATATATATATATATGCATATTACTAATATTTACATTAATGACACAAATATAGCAACAAAACCGTCTATTTCATTTTCTTAATTAGACATTACAAGTCAAAATATTACAAATATTCTCAAAGTTAACAAAAATGTTGGTTACTATTCAACACCATACATATCACTACTGGAAAATAAACTATGTTGCGTAGATCGACCATTCTTCATGAACTACATCGAAATCAGCCTCCATGTATTCGTCTTCGTTTCCCCAACCTAAAACAAAAAATAAACAAAGAAAAAGTTACAAAATTTGGTCGGATCAAAACGAATTGGGTTAAAACAAACCAATATAAACATAATCGAGCAAGTATTATTACACTTACATTGTTATTGACGAGTATTTGAAGTCCTTCATGAATTATAAGACATAATAACCACTTGCTACTTCTTGGCTGAGTCGGACGCTACAAAACAATAAAAAAATTAAGACATATAATTAAGCTTTCTAGTGATTTATAAACAAGAATATAGTACCCAAAGCCGACCATTTTAACCTATATATTAAACAGGTTCGATACATTGATGGGCCTTTAACTGTACACTTTTAAATTATTTTTAAAGTTGATCCAAGTAAAAAGGATTATTAACAAAACAAAACAAAACAAAAATTTATTTGTTTCACCCCGTAATCCAATCTCACTACAAAAAAAATGTCATTTAGAGGCACACATCTTTTATGGCATATAGCTTTTGTGCCACTATTGTAGGTTTTAATGGCATATTGTGTATGCCACATTTGTCGGCACACACTTTTTGTGGCATTTAGAATTTTTGCCACAAAAATTTAGGTTTTAATGACACTTCATGTATGCCATAGTTTCTTGGCACACACTTTTAGTAGTATTTAGCATATGTGTCACTAAAATTTTCGTCTTAATGACACTTTGTGTATGCCATAATTGCTTCGCACAGACTTTTAGTGACATTTGGAATTTGTGTCATTAAAATATAGGTATTTAATGATATCTTGGTATGCCATATCTTGATATTTTAATTACATTTTTTTTAGCAAATTCTAGCATCATAATAAACAAAAAAATTATTTTCGGGTTACTTAAAAAAGAATATAGCAATCAAGACGGTCTTATTGTAGTCCGAACCTGCTTTACTTAAAAAAGTTGTTATTTATTTAAAACCCGACCTCACGCCCGCCAAACTGCACGACAGCGAGGGGCTGGTAAAATTGGGTGAGATCATGAGTCGAACAATGGCAAACCAGGGTTCCCTCATATCTCCCATATAAATTGGGTGATAGTGAGGTTTGAACCCTCTACCTTTCACGAATAAAGTGAATGCTCTACCATTAAGCCACATCCAATTTATATCACTTAAAAATTAATATAAACGGTCTACTTGTACAATATTTTGGGGCTGCTTTTTTTTTAAAAAAAAATTACATATCAAAAGAGCAATGAGCAATATAGAAAATATGATTCGAAAACGTAGTCACTCTTCGCAAAGCGGTATATGGTTTTATAACTAGGCGCAAACTGTTTCTCGCAAGTGTTTTGAATCTTCCGTGTCTCGATTCTTTCTAAATTGTTTTCCTTAAGCGGGCTACATGACCATTCTCCTTTCTTTTCAAGCATGCCAATCATTTAAATATTTGTTTTCTACACCACTTTCTCTTCATAATTTTTTTGTTTGTTTATGAAGGGATAAAATAGTTCTTAACGAGGATTGATGCAACTTTCAGGGTTTGTTCTATTGGTCGACACCTCGGATGCATTTCAAACCGTGCGTTCGACTATTCCCCACGTTACCCTATTTTAACATTTTAGTTTCTTAGTTTTTTTTCTTTTTGATCTGTTCTTTTCATATATATATTTTTTAACTAAATACTTGTCAATAGGTTTTAACTCAGCTAGCATCGTAGGTGAATGAATATTTTGGTTGGAGGCAAAGTCTTAAGTTCGAATCCGATTCTAACTGGGTTTTACGAGACAAGTGTTCGGGGAGCGGGTTTTTCCATGAACGGGAGATCGTGGGCTTAGATTATCCAACGTTGTGTGCAATTATGGACGCATAAGGTTATCTTTTGTCGTTGGATTACACCGAGTAGCCGGACTTTTATCCGTTGATCGTTAAAAAAAGTTAGTTTCACACTTTTTGAATGCTAACTAAATAATTTAAATTAATTATAGCATTCTTGTAGTCCTAAAACTAGGTTATTTTTGTTTTTATTTATTTTATATAATTCTTAAATTTAATAGCATTATTTAATTGTAGATGTTCTGTATAATTTATAGATTATAATGTCAAATCAAAACAAGTATTACAATTGACTTTAAGAAGTCCAACGATTTAATAAAAGTTTTGCAAATGAAATGATGATGTTAATTTATATTACTCGTGATGTTTTGCACATAATACGATCATGTTAAGTTGTTTTCGAAACTTGATATTAAAAAAGTGATATTGATTATACTTTTAAATTTTAAGATCCAATATGACATAATAAACACATCATAGTCCATTAACAAAAACGATGACCAGTAAGTCCTATGTAGTCAATCAAGAGATGTATGATGTATTAAGAGTCACCGTGACTAAAAACTCCTAATATGATTCCGATGGAATGAAAAAAAGAGATAGTTGTCAAGGCCCATTAAGAGGTGTCATGACTAATGATTCTAGTATGATTTGCTACAACTAGGCGGTTCAAAAAGCTCGCGGCTCGCTCGAAATAGCTCGGCTCGGGTTGATTTCTAAACGAGCCGAGCTCAGGCCAGGGTTAGCTCGGCTCGTTGGCTCATTTAAATTAAACCTAAATTTTAATGTCTATATATAACTGGTTTTTATCCCCCATATTACGGGGGTTGTTTTATATTGTTTGTTCTAATATTTATTTATTTTTTGAATTTATATTTTTTTATTGTATGAAAGTTAATAATATACTTATGGTTTGATGATAAATTGTTTCACAAATAAATGAGATGTTATAACCCGGTTTAAAAGTTATATGGTTTTGATGAGACCCAAGATCCGTTTACTTTTTTTACTATAAAAATGGTTTTTTAATTATAAATAATATTTATAAAAGTTAATAATATACTTATTGTTTGATGAGACCCAAGACCCGTTTATTTTTTTGTACTATCAAATTGGTATTTTAATTTAAATACTATATATATATATTAAAATAAATAAGACATTAATTTTTATTATATCCTATTTTATAGGATTTTAACATTAATAATTTTGTGAGAATAATTTTTAATTTAATGAGATGTTATAACCCGTTTAAGAAATATCTGGGTTTGGTAAGACCCATACCCATGAATTCGGGTCAAATGCATGAGAAGCCTCCATTTAAAAATCAAGCAAATCTGTTGACTCCAAAAAAAGGGGAGCGACCACATCGCGACACGTAGGATTTTTATGTCTTCGTTTATATATATTATTATAGATAATAACATACCAAGAAATAGATAAATAAAAATTATACATATATTATGTCACTCGATACCTAAAACCTTATAAAAGAATAGCTAAAATATAAAGTTATAAATTCTCTAGTTTATAAATTTTATATAATATGTATGTTAAAATTATTATTTTGCTTTTATATATCAATATTTGTAAAATATAAAATAAAAAAAACAAACAAAAAATAAAAAAAATTTAAAAAATTAAAGGAGCCCGGCTTGACGAGCTCGAGCTCGATTTTTCAGCTCGATAAAGAAAATGAGTCGAGCTCGAGCCAACTCGATTAAGCTTGAGCTCGAGCACACTCTAGCTCAGCTCGTCCAACCCTAGCTACAACCAATCTAACCCTTTAAGGTGGGGAGTGGGTGGGAGGACGGGGCATGCCACATCGATACCAACTAGAACACCACGTGGTGCCGCTCAAAATCATCCCGAAATAGGGTCTTCATCAGTGACGAATCTTGGACAAGAACAACAGGAAGGACTCAAAATGTATTAAAAAACATGGGGGTGGGGGGGGGGGCTCAAACTCTAGGTCGAACACGAATAAATCTACACTACATATAAAAATTCCCGAACGAAAAACGGGCCCAGGCTGGCCTTAAATAAGCTTCACCGGTGGTCTTCATGTTGCTCATTGTGCTGGTCGAAGAAGAAAAGAAATGTCCCAAGAAGAAGAAGAAGATTGGGATGGAGGTCAAACCTTGGGTCAGGATGAGAACACCACCTCACCCATATAGGTACTGATGTGGGATGGTCGGGATGCGGGACCACTCCTATTACCCTTAAGGACTAACATTATCATCCCTAATATGGTCAATTATGACATTAAATCATCTAATGGCATTAAATCTTTGATTTATTTTGTATTAAAACAACGTCAAAACAATCAAAACAGTTAAACCAAATAAATTGTTTATGTGGGTTGCAATCAAACAGTCTAGTTAGTATATTCTTATGAGATTATTAGTTATTTTTTTTATATATTTTCTTACCAAAGATCAAAATAAATACTAATAAACAAAACAAGTTTGTTTCAAATTGTTGAAAATGAAGCAATCAAGTAACGCTTTACTACTTCGTTCTTTTTTACATTGATCTTGTTTATGTAGAGACATGTGACTAGAAGGAAAGGTTAGCATATTAGTTGGAACTGAGGATTTCGGACCTGTCATTGATAAATAATAGGTTAAGACTATTGCAGTTAAATCAAGAAGTCCACCTTTTGGTATTTTAGTTTAACTGCATTTTTTGTTTATTATATTTATTTTGTTGAAGGACCAGAAGGTAACACTTTCAGCTGAAAGTGACCTTGTGTCATGCGCAGAAGAAAAAGACAGAGATAGAAACACTCAACAACATGCTAGAACTGGAGTCTATAAAATCTCAAGTTCACGGATACTTGAATGTTCACATTTTTAGTATCTGCACTGTTAGTTTTCTACCAAACATTATGGTGAAGCACACTCCATGTTTTATGTTCTATGCTTTTGCAAGTATTGCAGGGTCTTGAGTCAGCCACACACCCACAAGTTTGTTGTAGATATGATCGATATGGATGACTGGATGGTTAGCACTTATCAATGAGAAGCTCATACATATGTGAAATGTCAACGAACCTGTATGAATATTTTGACATTATGCTACAATATATTTATATTAAAATAATATTCTTTTTCAAATTTGGGATTTCATAATAAAATTTAGCCATTGATTCAGGCTCACGCATGGCCGTCTACTAACAATTCACCATAAAAAAACTAATTTTATAGTTACAATTGCTGCCAACCATGTGTACACTACTAAATCTCACAAACAGCACTTTGTGGACACACAGGAAACACACACAACAAGAAGAAGCTGAAACTAGATAAGCTTTTGATAAACTGCATATTCCTTCTGAGGTACATTTTCAACCACTATTAACTTCTTCGATCATACATTTGATCATGATGCATGACTTTATTCATGGCACGTTTCAGATTGTCTAGTTGGAGGCTCCTTTAATTTGCTAAGTCATCTTTGTCTTTGGTTCTAAGCAGTATGAACATACAGGTAACTGCATGCATGAATCATTATTTGTACTTTATAATTACGCATTTATGTACTAGCATTTGCTTCATTTATAATTTTTAAGTCCCAGGTATTGATTTTTGTTCCATAGCAGCTCTTTATTAGTTAATGTAATAAGTATCATCTTTAAAAATTCATATTGATCATTACTTTTACCTTGTTACTTTTCAACTATTTTGCAAAATTAAATATATGTGTTTAAATTGTAATCTTGGTATAAAATTCATCGGCAAAAACTTTCCATTTTACAGGGTAACAAAGACGTTTGACAGTTGATCTTTACACTTTTGTTGACATCGTAGTTAAGGTAACATATTAATTTTTTGTCGTTAGTATGAATGAGATTGGTATTGTTCCAGAACCGACCTGTGCCAATCTCAAAGTTCATGGTCCCGAATTTTCAAAATACTTGGTACTAGTATTGAAAATACTCGGTTCGGCGCCGATATCAGTACAAGGCAAAATTTGGTAGATAACGGTTCTGATCCCGAATTTTCAGATCTTGATTTTTTAAAACTTGGCAACAGTACCGAAATGCTCTTTTTTTTACCAGTACGGTACTGTACCATCTACTCATCCCTAATTGTTGTTTTTAATCCAAATTATAGTTGTTCGGGCCATTTTCTTGTACAAGTAACTTGTTTGAATCAAGAACAATGACTTCCTTAAATAGAAGAACTTTTAATTTTTTTAATGATTAATAATGCTTGTTTATATGATTGATGATGGCAGGTAGATATCATGAGAAGCTGTTGAGCTAAGTTTTATGAAAGTGAAATTCTCACCACAAAAGAATGCTTAGACTCATTGTGTAAACATTTGGAATTTGAAACTTGCTAATATTTGTAATATGTTTTGGATTGCACTTATTATTTAAGTTATAATATCGTGATGGATTCTATTTTCTAAATTTACTATTTTATTGAAATTTTATTATATATTTTTTGTTGTAAATCATGCGATTTTTATGAAAAAGTTATACGCCACTAAAAGTAGTACATATATTAAATTAAAAAAAGTTTTTACTGACACAAATTAGTGTTACAAAAGTTATTTTTAGATTGTGGCAAACAAAAAGTGTCATTAAAACTAGTATAAATATCTAACTAGTATTACTTTTAAAGGCACAAAAATTGTCACAAAAGCCTTATAATATATTGTGGTAGAAAAACAAGTGCCACTAAAACCCTAAAAACTTTTCGCGGCATATCGAAAAAGTGTCACTAAAAGGCTTTAGCGTCATCACATCTAGTGACACATTTTGTGTCGCACATTCTTACATCATCAGCCTTAACATTTATTTGTTTTTTAGTGGCACTTTTTGTATGTCACTACATGACATTTTTTTTGTAGTGTCTGTATATTTTTCAAAGTCAAACATCAAAAAGTGCTACCTGTGATAATAAGTATGTGTTTTTAGTTCATAGATATAAAATATTAGCTAGCCTTGAAATATTATAGCTAACCTTGAACATTAAGAAAAAGCACTGCAGCAACATGAAGGTGACAGCACCATTTAAAAAAAAGAAGAAAACTATACATATCATTAATGCAAGAAAATGATTAATACATAATGCACAAAGCATATGAATACATACAAATAATGATAGATTTTTAATAATCTTATTAAAAAGTTAAAGAGATACCCATATTAATTATGGCAGAAAACTCGACCCATTTGTATCTACACCATACTCCATTTTACACATCTTAAAAACCTCCAGATATACCCTTGATGATGACTTGGGTTTTTAAGCCTCTTGCGCCTTATACTATCTATTGACCAAAAGAATCAACAACCCATAATACCCTTATGTTTGCTAGCATGATCCACAACTGACTTGTGCGCGTATGTTAGCCTTAACCATTTATCTCATAAAAGTGTATTTTCACCATGATCCACAAGAGACTATTTATGGGACAAAGGCTAACCCAAAAGTCAGCTTTGACCGAATTGCGTGTTGTTTATTGTTGGTTCAGTAGCAGCAAGTTAAAGCCAAAAGTGTGTTGTTTATTGTTGGTTCAGCAGCAGCAAATTAAAGCCAAAATTGCGCGCACATTGACTATAAATTCGGACATGTCAAAGCATCCCTCAACTATGAGAACCTTTACATATTATTTGCTCAAACCTTAATATTCCTCATTATTAAACATCATTTCTACTAGGGGTTTTCACGGTTTGGTTTCAAACCATGAAATCGTTAGAACCAGTTATCGGTTTGATTTCACGATCGGTTTTTTGAATTTCAAACTGTAATGAGCGGTTTGGTTTACAGTTTATACTGGAAACCAGTCGTATATAGCTAGACCGAACCGTAAGTTTTTAAAATATATATTTTTAGCTTTTGTATATAGCTAGACCGAACCGTATATAGCTAGCTTTTTTAAAATACATAGAGATAATTATGGATATGTATACCAGGAGTGAAACAAGTGTCCGTGCGCCGGTGGGGGATACTGATTTCTTTCCTGTAGAGGTAGGTCTTCACCAGGGGTCAGCGTTGAGCCCGTTTCTTTTTGCAGTAGTCTTGGATGAGTTGTCAAGGTCGATTCAGGGGACTCTCCCGTGGTGCATGATGTTCGCAGACGATATTGTGTTACTTGCTGAGAAAAAACAAGATCTAAACATGAGGCTTGAGGAGTGGCGAACAACCTTAGAGACAAAAGGTTTAAAGATTAGCCGATCTAAGACGGAGTACCTACACTGTGATTTTGGTGAGATAAACGACAGTGAAGACGCACACATCACAATTGAAGGGCAGGTGGTCCCGCAGGTAACGAAGTTCAAGTATTTAGGATCTTTTGTACAGAGCGATGGGGAATTAGACAGTGATGTGACCCACCGAGTTCAGGTAGGATGGTGTAGATGGAAAGCAGCCACAGGTATATTATGCGACAAGAGTTTCCCGACTAATCTGAAGGGAAAATTCTATAGGGTGGCAGTTAGACCTGCAATGCTATATGGAACAGATTGTTGGGCCATCAAGAAGGCACAAGTGCGGAAGATGGAGGTAGCAGAAATGAGAATGCTACGTTGGATGTGTGGGCACACAAGGCTAGACAGAATAAGAAACGTTGTGCTTCGCGAGAGATTAGGAGTGGCGAACATAGCAGACAAGATAAGAGAGTGGAGATTGAGATGGTTTGGACATGTAAAGAGAAGACAGACGACGAATCCTGTTAGATCCGTAGAAAACATTACTATAGAGGGGAGGAGGGGTAGAGGACGACCGAAATTGACTTGGGATGAGAGGATTAGGCATGATTTGATAGACCTAAACCTCTCCGAGGACATGGTTGAGGATAGGAATTCGTGGAGAAGTAGAATTAAAGTTAAGGATTTTTAGAGAGAATTGAATACCTTAGGGCTTAGACTTAACTTATTTAGGTCACATACCATAATGGTATTTCCCTTACATATTTTATTATTATTATTATTAGCTTTTATATTGCGGTTAAACTGTGACCTTTTTATTAATATTATTATAATTAGTAGTAGTTTTCTATATAACTGTTAAACTTTGATTTCCTTTTTTTTGCTTCATACACATGTTCTTAGAGCCGAGGGTCTCTCTGGAAGCCACCTCTTTATTCCTTTGGATAGAGGTACGGTGTGCCTACATCCCACCCTCCCCAGACCCTACCTATAGCTCTGCTGTCGGTGGGATTTTACTGGGTATGATTGATTGATTGATTGACGATTTTTAGCTTTTACATGTATATATTTTCAATCATCTACGGAATTTTACATAGAAACCTAACTTTCACATACGGAATTTTACTTTCACATAGAAACCTAACTTTCACATGCGGAATTTTACATTTGAGAAATATAAGAGAAGCTAAGAAAATTTACCCTTAAAGTAGTCTTTAATGCCTTCTTGCTTCCCAACAGATGTTGGCCTGCAAATTTATTTATTATTTAAATCTGAAACATACATGGTATTCAATTGAATTTAAGGCGAGTCAATCCCGGAGTTTGTTGACCCGAGTTGCCAACTGCATTGTTTTTCACAATACTAACAAAATCAATATTTAATGTGAAATCATTCTTAAAAACTCGAAAGTTAGATCAATGACTGTTAAAGATTTAAAGAACGGTGCACCTCTTTCTATAATTAGCATCATGGTCTTCGACATACTCGACAACTGCAAGTTAATATATGCCATCACAAAAGTCAATATCCACTAAATAGTCCTAAGAAGTAATAAGAGTATCATCCATCTTAACCTATCAAATTTTATAAAAAGTCTAAAATAATGATCTAAATTTTTTTTTTGTTTGCAGACACATACCAAATTTTGATCCTGTTGATTCAAAGTTTTTTATGAGATTTCCAAGAAGATTGGAACATATTGATCTTTAGACGTGTCCTAGTAAGTTTATTAAACAAAAGTCAAAATATTTATTAACTCAAACGAAGTCAAAGTAGTTGAAGAAATTAGTGCTACCTTAATCAAAATTTTTTCTTGTCATGAATATTTGCAGCAACATTCCTGTGTTAACTAAGAAACCAAATCATATCCAACTATTAGTAAACACTAATCTTTAGTAAACAATGATCTTTACTTCAACAATTAAATGGACCATCCTTAAATTGTAATAACTAAACATACTGATGTAGTTGTCTTGTTAGCATAGGGATGAGGTTGGTAACTTGGTATCATACCGTAACCGACTAGTCCCGATCCCGACTTTCCCTATCGTGATTTTCTTAACAACTCGGAATCGCTACCAAAGATGCTTGGTTCGGTACCATAATCGTAGGCACACATTTAGAAAATACAGTACCAAACTAATCCCAAACCCTCAAAAGGTTGGTACCGAATCGATACCCGATTTGGTATGGTACCGAACCAAGCATCTTTGGTACCGATTCCAAGTTTTTTAAGAAAACCGCGATAACCAAAAGATGCAAGCAAAACAGTCGTGCGTAGATACAAACTGCAAATATAAAACACATAAGGTAACTTAATACTTGAAATAAAGGTCAAGCTACAAATAGAAAACAAATGTGGCAGCCCTTTTAACCCACAAGATTATCTCATTATATGCAGATGCTAAGAAAGGTTTGATTCTATGACAACAATAGATTTATTTCAATAAGATAAAATAAACCACATATAAGCACACCTTACCATAGTCATTCTTCATATAAGCACCGACATTCACATTTTATATATATATAATGGTCCGGTTTCGGGTTCATTGATCAAAAACCGTAACGGCTTGGTTACAGTTTGACATAAAAACGTCAAAACCGGACCGTGAACACCCTAATTTCCACATTCGGTGCTATATATCTTTACAAAATAAATTACTAATTGTGCCACACATGATTCATCTATTACAAGATTATCAAACAATAACCCCACCCCTAATCTGTGTGCAAAATCAGCCCTAAATGGTCTCTGATGTCCTAATGATCAGCATTCAGATTTCAACATTCAGAAAAATAAAAAAAAAATTATGATTTTACAAGCAAACATTAAATTAACAGTCCATTAAACCCTAGCCAATTAACATTAGAACAAGATAAAATGGAAGGCATATACCTCAAAATAGATGAAATCCTTCAATTAACTCCAAGTAAACAAACCCTGGCCGACTGAAAACTAAATCCTAGCCGACTGAAAGTGAACTGAACCATAGATGGCGTTCGCTGTGTAACGTGGGACTGGTAGAGAAAATCAATGGCAGAAGGAGATTGTAATAACCAAAATTTAAAATAATAATAATATGTACTAAAAGTATGTTACTACTATATAATATCAAATTTTGTTAGTATTAATAGTAATAAATAAATAATACAAGATATAAATAAAATAAGTTTAGAAGAATTATTAAGTTTAAGCACATGTACTGAATAATTATTAATTAATTAAAACAAAACTTATGTTTCATTTTACATAACTATAACAATAAAAAGAAAAAAAAATAAGATTCATGTAAATCTAGACATGGAAACGTGGAAGAATATAAATAAACAAAGATGAGTCACAAAATCTACAAGCTAATCTATGCCTTGGTCAAGAAAGAAAAATACGAGTATAAAAAAAACCAATTGTGACTTTCAATAATCAATATCACACATCCTAAACCTTTAGTTCTGTTTATTATAAATTCCGACGCCGAATCGTATTTTCTTAATAAACCAAAATGATTCAACACAACAAATAAATATCGTATTGGTTTTCTCCACAAACATATGACAAATTCCTGAAGTAGTCTAAACGTTTGAAAGCATCGTATAGAACTCAAACCAACTTTCCGGCCAACATGCATTTTTTTCGGCAAACCAAGATGAATACTAGAAGCAAAGAAATACCTCTGTTCAATATCTCCACACCATAGCTAGCCCATCACCTCAGAACCAGCGCGAACGACATCACAACGGAACCGATGATAACCGGAATATGTTCTTGTTATCATTACTTGTTGTTCATCTCGAACGTAAGGTAATCCCGCGCGACACTTATAGTTACGCTTATTTATATGTGTTTACATACATACACATATTCAACCAAATCAATGAATCAAAGTACTCCAAACTTACTGAACTTTGTATTTTTGTTTCATTCTTCATGTGAAGAAGATTACTAGTTGATATTTTATTGTTTTCAAATAACCCACTCAGTGTCTTATTTGAATTGATTTATGAATATGAATAGATTATTTTATTTTTGTTTCTACCTGATATTCTATACATATGTATGTATACGTTTAGATTTAAATATTACTTGCTAACTATAATGGTTAAACTATTCAACTAATATAAAGTTGCTGATTAATCTAATTAGAATCTTGTTTTATGAAACTCTTTTAAGATATGTTCATTTGAAAAATATGTTAATAAATAGTTATAATAATAATAATTATTATGATAATAATAATATAAATAATAATAACAACAAGCATCATCATAATAATAATAATAATAATAATAAGTATACATAACAGTATTGTCTATTGTTAATATTTGTTTTTATATAAATAACGAATAATATTTAGTTTGTACATAAAGTTTTAAGCTTTAAACAACTAAAATGTTTTTAATATTATAAACTAAAATCTAAGAATATACAAGCCAACGTCCGGTCCATGAACAACTAAAATGTTTTATGAAAGTTAAATTAATAATTCTACATACTTATATGTAGATAACTAGAACGTTGGTGAACAAGTTATTACTTTGGGAACATTAAAGGTACGGATCATTATCCTCACTTCTTATTACTTCATACTCTACTATTAAACCCATTAAATTCATATGCTTTGGAAACTCATCACGCCTTTAAATCATTGATCCAGTTGAATTACCGTTGAATTCCTATTCTGACTATGACATTGAATTTAACTCGACGTCATGCGATATATTATGTTTAATTATACTCATTATCGCATGTTTCGATATCTGTTACGTAAATATATTTGCTATGAGTTATATGAATAAAATCATCTTTATTCCAATACCCTGAGTGTCGCTTCTCGTGGAGTGTCCCACGAGCATGTTGTTGCGGCACCGACAACATGTGCACCATCCGTGACAGTGAGATCAGTTCACGGCGTATCTTAAGTACAAGTGTGGTACACATGGCTATTAGGAGGCCTATGGATCGATCCTAGGATTAATGTTAAGGAGATGGATAGCGGGTATGCCAACTCGCCATCTCGTGTGATAAATATGCAGGAGTAGCTACCTGTATATTGTCACGTTTTATGTTCGCTCATGGATACATCCGTATGATACGTTTTAATTTATTTAATAAGTTTACTTTGCATCGTATCATCAACTGTAAGTTTGAGCCTATTTTTCTGTTGATTGTTTGAGCCTATTTTTCTGTACTGAGCATTCGGCTCATTCCGTAATTTATATTTTTATACAGGTTCACAGGTTACTTTGGGCGGGATTGAGAGCGAAGAAAAAAAAAACATCATCAGAATCCTAATAAAATATCTTTCCACCATGCTAGTGTGTAAATTAGCTTTAAGTTTGTCTTGTCTAATGCGTTATACATTTGACAAGTAAGTATATAAAATCATGTCATTTGTTCAAGAACCATATTATTGTGACACGTCAGCCCTTCCAGGCTGGGGTGTTACAGAGATAAACTCTAGGGTGGGACTGGTGTAGAGTGGGAGATGAACCCTAGCCTGAGTCTGGTTTAATTTGTTCAGGCAGTAAGGAAATATTGGTCGGGGGTTTTAATTTTTCATTTGGATTGAAACATGACACGCATATATGACATGCATAGTTATTTTTTTAATTTATGACACTAGTTTAATGACATACAAAAAAGAGTGTCATAAGTTGTCTAATTTTTTAAAAAATGACGTTTTTTAATGACAGACACATTTGCGCGTCATAAATCACCGCGTGTCATTGTGCGCATGTCATTAAAGGTCTTTTTTGTAGTAGTGGTCGCTATTGTCCTTTGGGTTCGATATCCGGACTTCACTAGACTTTACTAGAGTCGATAGGTACATTTACTTGTCTAGTGGTCTAGCATTAGGAGAATTTAGATTTATAAATTTAAAACTAGAGTGTATAGGTTTTGTTAGGTTTTAATAGATCGCGTTCAACACATCAGGTAACAACAAAATAATGGATGTTATCAGCATTTATACTGCTCATATTCATTGGTAATTTTGAAAATAACTATGTTAATTAACTGCAGCAGCTCATTCACAACACCTTTTCAAGAGATCTTGGTGTGCAAGATCAAGCGTTGAGAGGCTTTTTTTGTCCGGTTCTGTGAAATATATTTACCAATAGATCCATAGGTGATCCTGTATGTAAATCAAAAACATAAAGACAGTATACGTCAAAATTGACTTGAACAAATTGTATTTTAGATGCTTTTTAACATCTTAAATTGCTTAATTCAATAATTTTAGAATATTTATTAATGATTTTCTAATCATATTTAGTACATTACTTGGGTATAAATTTCATGAAAACCAGACCTGCCTTTATTCAAAATAACTGATGCTCGGAGAGTCGGGGACCTCTTCAAATACAAGCTTCTCTGCAACATTTTTGGGTGAACTGGTAGCATGTTCATGCAAGCACTAAACCCTAATATTCACCTTTCATATTCCCTCCGCACATATAGTTAAAAATAAATTTCCTAATTCAAACATTACAAATTTCAACTAATAAAACATGAAAAAGCATGTATTATAAGTAACTAATATAACGCTAGTGTGCGAGTTGCAGCAAACTCTACATAAATTTTTAATTACAAAACTATTGGAATTGAAAGAAGCATGAATTTCCAGCCTTACAAGGCAAGGTTGCAAAACTCGCTAGGCGGACCCTAGGCGGTCGACTGGGGAGTTGGAGTACTTGGAGTACTCAGGGAGTACTCGGAGAGTACTCGGAAATGGTAAATATAAAGAAAATTAACTTTTGGATATTATATATATGTTAAATATCACGAGTTTACTAATATTTGTAACAAAATAATTGAATATCAATATAAATAAGTTTTTAAACACAAAATTATTCTAAAATTTGCTAATCATTAGTTAAAAAAGTGATATTCTTTTTTAAATATTATAGAAATATGAATTATGTTTTTTTTAAAGTAAAACCGGGCTAAGTTGACTAACTAGATGTGATTATGGCTGATGTCGACCACCTTTGATCAATTATTACTAACTAGGAGGAGTTAAAGAAACTCCCTTCGATGCCAGACCTTGTAGCGAGTACTCGGGAAGTACTTGGCCTTGTAGACCTACTTTTACAACATTAATACCAAGAAAGAATTGCGTCGATAAAGTTGCGTGGCTCTGGTGGTTAGAGCTAAGAACCGAGAACTGTACTAGAGGCGTGATGGCAGGGCGGTGGACATGGAGAATCTACTAACGTTTTTTCGTTTCATTTTTCGGGACCAAAACCCTTGAAAATAAAAAAAAAACCTTTAAACACAATAAAGATGAAACAAATCACAAACACAAGGTACGAACAGTTCGAAACGAAAAACTACGAAATTGGAAGTCAAAAACATTCTGATATGCATAGATCAAGGCAAAGGAACATAAACATGTCCGCCTTCGTTCTCCTCTACCTCACCATGACAAATCATCGATACGATAACCGTCGAATGGATGGTCCCCGTAACGTTACTGGTTGTGTAAGTGTCCCTTCTCTCTCTTGGTGCGGTGTG
This sequence comes from Bidens hawaiensis, assembly GCF_021521415.1. Taxonomy (NCBI): domain Eukaryota; kingdom Viridiplantae; phylum Streptophyta; class Magnoliopsida; order Asterales; family Asteraceae; genus Bidens; species Bidens hawaiensis. The sequence goes on from NW_027505165.1 coordinate 44,493, forward strand.
TGAAAGAATCGAGAAAAAGGGCATTTGAATTTTGAAAGGTGGATGCAGTGGAGAAGTTTGCACTTGTCACACCCCCATCTCAGACCTAAGAGTGTGATCATTAGTTGGTACCATACTTGCAAATAAATCAGAGTTACGGGTTATAGCGGAAGACTTTTTATAAAACATCAGGATCAAACTTGAAAATATTTACATTACATAAAGACGAGACGAAAGTCTCGTTTAGTATTTACTTGTTTATATGTTTTACAAAAACATTATATTTTAATGTTCAAACAAAATTATCCGAGCCATCGGATTCTTGAGCCCTTCGTCCTTCAAGCTCTATTCTTGGTTACCTGCAAAATGTTATAAAATACGTCAGCAACGAATGCTGGTGAACATGCTGACGCTAAAAATATTTTCTTTACTTAATCACACCTCGAGACCACGTAAGTCTCGGCCCATCTTGGCTTAAGAATAATCAAGTAAAAAGAATCATCATAAACTCGAGTCTCTACACTAGGTCACCTCAGCAAAACACCGCAGCGTTTTGACATAACTTAGGTACCATAAATATACACATGGTCAGTCTCACTCGGACGTAACTTAGGTCCGGCCCATCGTGGCTGGAGGTCGTGACCAAGCGTGGTGCGATGTGCCCACCGCATTCCACATATGTAAGGATCCAGACAAACGTATACCACAGCCTGAGGGCTAGGCTTATACTCTTATTTATAATGCTTTTAGAGACACGTAGCCTCATGTTAAGTTTTACACATAACACGTTTGTTTGTTTGAAAACAAGTTTGTAAAAGTGGGGCGTATTCACCTTTCAAATGGGATTGGCTTCCAACACCGTCCGTGAATCTTTCTCTTGCTATCTCGCACCTATAGTACGAGTATAACTTTTGTTAGTCGGATACACGATCCGGCTTAAGACCTTTAGTATTATTTATCTCGATGAACCTTTAGTTCATTATTTCCTTTACTTTAAAACCTTTAGTTAAAAAGTATTCTTTATAAACCTTTAGTTTATTTATAAAAACCATACGTTTCTTCTTTTTTAAGAAACGTATTTCTTTCTTTATTATTTAAGTATACTCATTATACCTAAATAATATATTTTATAACAAAGAATAATCATATACATATATATACTCACATATATATTTTATTTTTCTTTTTCTTTATTTTCTTTGTTATATATTTCTTTGTTTATCGAGAATAACTTCGACTTGGGGTATTAAGCCCTTATAATATTTTATAATTATTTTACTCGGGCATTATGCCTTTAATATTTTTATTCGGGTATTATGCCTACCATTGTCGGCTCAATAAACCCTATTCACTCGGCAGCACTTCGACCCTATTTCTTTATCAACCTTTCTTGATCAATATTCTATTTGGGCACACGAATCGAGACACCAACTCTTCACGGCACGCACTTCGAGATGATTGTCGGGACGTCAGGACAGCACCTCCTTCTCGTTTGAAATGTTGTCAGGGAATGGAACGAATATTGAGGTATGGCAAGGAAAACGAGGAATCTGGCACGCAAAACGAGGCAGATTGAGGGCATGAACTTCGAGGTATAGAGAGATGTTAGAGAGAGAGAGTAATGTGTGTGATTTGGTGTGTGGGAAATTGTAACACCCCGTAACCGCAGCGGAAACGTAAACGGGATGCAACAGACACCTCTGATATCAACCACATTGTTTATAAAGAAAACTGAATACATTAATATACTTCAAATTACATTATCTCATATTTCATTACCGTCTAGGTTATACACACATCATACAATACGATACATAATTCTATTTATTATAATGTATCCTAACATCCCGCACGCAAATCTTACACACATCAAGCACTTAGCACGTAAGCAATCACTTCATCTTAATTGTACCTGAAAAGCATGTGAGAAAACGAGTCAACTACGAATAGTTGGTGAGTTTCACAATTTGAATAAACCATGATAAATCCATATCATAATATAATATTATCAATGTAATTATGCTGAGCCCACAAGTGAAACCTCTGACTATCCACACACAACCCCGTGGCATACTCCGCCCACGTACCTGCCCCAAACCGCTATGTCTAACATTACATAGCAAAAATATATATATAACAACAAAATAGACATGTGCAACTGGCTGGGAAACATCAGCAAATCCATGCTGGACCAATTGGGTTTGTCAGACCAATAGTACTATCCACACTCTACCGGCTTTCAGTTAATCACTCGTGTGCCGGGGCCTTAGAATGTTAGCAACTCAGACAATTACCATCTTAGTACATTTCCGTACGATTCCCGTACAATAAAAAATATATAAATCCACGCAAATCCATGCGTTCAGTATGTACTTTAACATTTCAGTAGTAAGATGCTTCCGCCCCGTGAAAATATATAAAAACAATTCAGAAAAAGGGGCTCGTGAAACTCACCTTAGCACATGCAAGCAGGTAACAACAGTCATTATCAGTTAACACGTCCAATCTGTAATATGATCCCTACGATCGTTACTATACACTCACTATTAATATAACTTTAACCGTGTTAACCGGTACATCTGGGGACACTGTTAACCCAGTACTGTACCCATTCCGGGGGCAATGTTAACCCAGAAACACTTCTCCGGACTCAGATTGTGATATCATTTAGAGTTCACTAGTCAAATTTCTATTAGTCGTTTTTCCCGTTTTGCGTGCCTAGCACGGTTATCCGTTTTTACGTTTCGAAAATGAGTTTGGTCACACACGACCCGAAAATAGTGGTTGACTGATAATTTAATTAAAGTTGTGAAATTAGAGCTCGGTTTAGACGCCCCGTTTGGCCGCGGGACCCGTTTCCGTCTTTAGTGCACCGGAAACTGTTAAATCGTTTAAAATTACCCAAATCATCCGAATTATTTTCGGATAATTTATTTTTACTTGTTTAAATCAGTTATATGAAAATAGTTCATTTTTAGGGTTTTTATACACCAGTCAGCTCGTCTACCCGAACTTTGCTGGTTTACGCGTTTTATATTATAAAAGTTCACTTTTATTCCAAATAAATATCCGTTCATCCTCGGATCTTGAGATTTTGCACAAATAACATTTTGACAGTAGGGAAATTTATAAAAATATTCCAGAATTAATTTTTATATTTACAATTTATTTATCTATTTTTAAACACCATTTAAACACTAAATATGTCGTAAATACCAAACAACCTTAGAAAAATCCCAAATTTTTCCTGGATGTCCCCTGCCATCCACATAATCCCCTGTAATTTTTCCAGAACGAAAATCTCTTTTTACATGCCATTTTCACTAAAACCGAGCTAGAAAACCCTAGAACTCGTTTAACCGAAAAGCCTACTTAGACTTCTCCAACTGACCTAAAGTTTTGTGTGTGACTTATAAATGTTATAAAAAGCTTATCTGGAATTTTCCAGAATTTTTCATGATATTTAACTATTTTTCACCATTTTTGGCCAAAACCGAGCATTAAATTCACCAAATATTCATCCTTTGTCCAAAAATTACCAAAATTTCACATAACTCTTATTTTCATGTGTTTAACACCTCTGTCAAATTTCATGACCTAACTCTAAACCGTCAACAATCTGTCCAAAAACTCTTAACCGAACATAAACCGAATATACCTTTCGTTTTCCGCCACTACAAGCTACAAACTCGTCTTTCCGCCTTATCTACCACTAAATACAGAACCTATAACCAACATACCACAATACAAAGTAAGTTACACTCACGATCAAGCCTCTTACACTATAGTTTCGGTTATTGTTCCAAAACTAAAGTTTAAACCGTAAAAATTCGTTTTTGGGTCGTTTAACTCCTTTCTTGGACCAAGATCCCTTGTATAACCCGTATACATCACTTGATCATGCAAGAATCAGTTTTCATCTTTGAAACCTCATTTTCTTGCAAATAAACTCAAGAAACGAAGATGGAAACGTAAATAACTCGATTTTTACCTCGGTTTTCTTGCTAAAAACTCGGGTTTTTAGATGATCTTGTGGAGAGAGTTGAAGATGGAGATGGGGTGTTTGTAGAAAAAAGAATAAAGGGCTTAGGGATATCCCCTTTGGTCCGATCGGTTTAGATAGGGGTTGGGGTGGGACCCACTTCTCTATTCTTAGCCACATGTTTGGATTTCGGAAATCCGGATAATGTTTTGGATAATCTGGTTCAGTTTGTTTTTCGGTTAAATGTTTAATTTAACTTAAAACGAGGCTAAAACGGTCGTTTTCGGCCTAAAAAAATGAAATTTGTATAAAACCGATTTAAAAACTTTAAAAATTTAAACCATGACATTTATTAACTTAAAACATCATATTATTAATAATTGCACATCTTTTTCGGATTGATCGATCGTCTCTTACTCGGTTTGGTATTGAAGGTTTCGTTTAATGTACCGACGTACCATTAAATCGAAATTCTTTTTCTGTGCCGTACTTTACTTATCCTGAAGCATTAATGCTTCATAAAATCACTAAATATTATAGATATCGTCTATAATTGAACCCTCGATTCGTTCGGGTTTCAATAACTATCGATCGATTAATCGCATATTCAATACGATGAATTATATATTCACGTACAATCAATACAGTGAACCATGTATTCTCGTATAATTACTATGGTAATTCATGTACCCGACATTCAATACAACGTAACTATTGTCTACCGGTTAGGGTATACCTGGTTTAGTCGGAATCGTTACATTCTCCCCCCGTTAAGAAATTTCGTCCTCGAAATTTTACACGCCCACTATCCCCTTCCGAGAGAAAGGTGGGGGTTTTTCCTTCAGAATTCACCCTCGCGTTACCAGGTATAATCTGGTCCTCGATGTGAATTCCACTTAATCTTAATCAATAAAGCTTGGTATGTCCAAACTGTTTAGTTTTCCCGTCTACTATCTCTACGGAATTATTTATGATATCAGGCATGTCTTCTATGAGTACCTCCATTACTGGTACTTTCGTTGCCTCGTCGCTTAGGTACTTTCAATCCGTATACATGGCAAAACATCAAGTATAGTACTTAGCCCCTGGAGTACTTTAATCGATAAACTAAATGACCAATCATGGAGATAGTCTCATGAGGTCCAATATATTAAGGAGCTATTTTCGGTTTTGCCAAACCTCATATCACCTCTCTAAGGTGATGCCTTAAAAATGCCTTGTCACCTCTTTCCAGTGACAATGGTTTCCTTTGAATGTTGGCATAAATCCTTTGCCAATATCGCGCTGCTTTCAACTCATCTTAAATATTATAAATCCGATTGGTTGTTTCTCGAATCAATTCAAATCTTATGGCTTGATTGACGCCCATTTTCAATTCAACAAATTGGTGATAATTACTTCACCCATAGAAAGCTTCAAGCTCTCGATGCTTCCTTCCCCGCCTTCCAATAATGTAAGTAGAATGACTATTTCGATATGAGATAATTGAAAATGGTACTCCACGACGAGATATCATTTCACCATCATGAATTTGGGCGAGGATTCATTGTGGTAATCGTTATGGATTGGGATGAAATGCGAGGATTGGTTAATCGATCCGCGATTACCCAATTTACATCATGCCTTTGATATATCTTGGGAATTTGCGTCCCGAAATCCATTGTAATTTATTCCCACTATCATTGGCGAATTTTCTGTCGTTGTGGCGTTCCCTAGGGTTTTCGGTGTGCAGCCTTATCTCTTGCATAACTTAAATATTCACCAACATATATCTTTCTTCAAACTCGGCCATTAATAAAATCCTTTCAGATATTCGTATCATCAATAGTCTATTCCGATCCCGGATGTATGGAATATTTTGATCTATGCGCTTCGTCCATGATTAATTCACGAAGGTCATGGAGGGTCGGGATCCAAACCCGATTTTTGAAGTAGAGAATTTCGTCCACGCGCTGTTCGAAATTCTTCTCATTGCCGTAAAGTCCCTCCTTTTCCAATTGTTCCTCTTTCAACGCCTCACATTGAGCGACTCGAACCAGGTCCGAAAGGTGCGACTGGACTATCATCCCTAGCGCTTGCACTCGCAATGGCTTAACCCGATCTTTCCTACTCAAAGCATCGGCTACGACGTTAGCCTTGCCGGGGTGATAACGGATGTCACAGTCATAATCGCTTAAAAACTCGACCCATCTTTGTTGAGTATGAGATTGCGGTCTCTTATCATCTATAAAATTTGTACATTTGCGTCGAACAAAGGATTATGAGTTGGGTAATGCTAAAAATTCTTTAATAAACCGCTGATAGTCTCCGGCTAGTCCTAAAAATTGGCGCATTTCCTTTGGCGCCTTGGGTGACTGCCAATTTTAACGGTTTCTATCTTGCTCAGATCAACGTGTATTCCCTTGATGCTTTACAACATGACCAAGGGATTATGCTTTCTGTATTCAAAATCACATTTCGAAAACTTCGCGTACAACTCCTCTTGCTTTAACACTTCCATAATTTTCCTTAAACATCGTTCGTGCTCTTCTTTACGTTGCAAATATATCAAAATATCATCAATGAATGCTATGGCAAATTTGTCAAAATAAAGTTTACAGACTCGGTTCATGAGGTCCATGAACACTGCCGGCGCATTTGTTAGCCCGAACGGCATAAATAAGAATTCATAATGGCCGTAACGAGTCCGAAACGCTGTTGTTGCAACGTCCTTCTCTTGGATTTTTCATTTGGTGATAACTATATCTAAGATCAATTTTCTAAAAATAAATCGCCCCTTGCAGTTGGTTAAATAGATCATTTACTTCGAAGAAGTGAATACCTATTCTTGATCGTCACTTTATTCAATTCTCCCTAATCAATACATATTCTAACACTTCCGTCCTTCATTTCCCAAATAACACTGGTGCACCCCATGGTGACTAACTAGGTCGTATAAAACCTTATCCAATAATTCTTGCATTTCAGTTGGTGCAAGTCGGTAGGGTGCTTTAGCAACAGGGCCAGCTTGAGGCATTAAATCGATTCTGAATTCGACCTGTCGGGTTGGCGGTAATCCAGGAAGTTCTTATGGGAGAACTTGTGGAAATTCGCGTACCACCAGGACATCTTCTATATGTTTTCTTTTAAATCTGTGGCAATAACGTTTGTTAAATACACCACGTCTTCTTGACGTAAATATTATACCATCTCAAGTTGAGATTAGAGTGGTAACATAATACCGTACACTTTTCTCTGTATCTAATCGCTTCATCGTTCGAAAGAGAGTTTCTAATCATCTTCTTCTCATATTTGATTTCAGCTTCAAGTTGAATTAGCCAATCCATGTTAATTGTTACGTCAAAACTTCTTAACTTTACTGGTCGCAGGTCAATAAGGAAAGGTTAATCGTTCAGAATAATAGGACAATTCCGAACAATTTAGTTAACCATTAGGGGTTTACCGTTAGCGATTCTACAGTATAGGGTTCTATAGTTTCACTAATCGGTATATTTTCAAATGATAGGAGGTTAACCGGAACTAACTTCTATCGACGACCGTAAAAATATCACTGAATCCTATTGATTTGAAACTACAACGTACTTAATACCACCTTTGGATCATGACGTGCTTTATTCGAATTACTCACAAAAGCACGGCTCCTTGCTTGATCAGAGGTTGATGTTTGTCATGAGGTTCGTCTTCCAACGACACCTTGGTTCAACTTTGGGCAATTTCTCTTGAAACGTTCGGTACTGCCACATTCATAGCAAGCACAACTGTTTGGCATAATTTGATTTCTTTGGATGGATTGTTATTGAAGCTGTTGGGTTCGGAGTGGTTGTACACGAATGGGTTGGGGTTGCCGGTTCACATGGCTTCAATTGGTTCTACAATTGGGGCATTACGTCCATCTTTACCACACCTGTGGCCTACTATCACTCGACATTCTCCTTCCTGCCGATAACCATATTTTCCACATTTAGGGAAGGACCCTTCATGCGGTTCATGTTTTCATACCAGAACTAGTCTTAGTATAATTCTGGGTTGTAGAACATACCTACTTATTCAAAAGCCTATCTTGCACTATACCTTTATTATTTCTCTTCTTTAACACTCGACGTCTCACCTAACGTCCTTCCAGTCCGCTTCCCATAGCGTCAAATATATCAATGCTGGCTTGTGACACAACCCTTCCAAAGGTTGTATATTTTACAGGATTGACTATACTCCTTATCGATGGAGTTAGTCCCCAATATAGCGCTCACTTCGCTTAGTTTCAGGAGTAATTAGCCATGTTACCAGACATGACAATTCCTTTAAACGATTAGCGCGTTCTAAGTGATCAGCACACAACATTTCTATCTTCCATAGCTCAGTTTCCAGTCTCTGAACTTAATTATTCGAATAAAAGTGCTCTAGCACAAGAATTTTAAATTCTGACCATATCATCTGAGTAATAATTTTCTAACTATAATTTTGTACCATCGTGTTCCATCACGATACAACATAATCTACCAACATATCTGTAGCATATTTCACTACACAATGTTCTAGACTCTTACCAATATCCTTAACCATTTCGATCTTTTCTATCCCCTCGCTAATCTATTCCTCCCGTTACCATCAGTAAACTATTAATAATTTCCTTAACACAACCAACAAACATATCCTTCATACCGGATCTAATTCATTACGACTACTATTCATGTTTAGTTTATAACTAATACTTGTAGTCATAATAGTATTCGGTGGGACATTATCACTCTTAGTAATAACACTAAGAATTGAAATATTCATAATCATGTGATTGCTCGATCTATAATTCTGCGATCACATTTGCATCAACCCTAGCAGTGATCTGTGATACGACATTCGGTATCATCATCTGCTATCTTTGAGCAATCAACTGAATCATATCGATCTCCATCATTGGAGTTACTCTTTTTATGTCATTCTGCCGTACCCATCCCGTACGCAGTAATCAATACTAATCTCACCATATAACTCGTTACCAGCTCAATCATAACAGCAGGTACACATACACACAAAATATTATCATATATATTACACATACCGGTATCTAGTATATATGTCCCACAAATATAATAACATATGGACTTAACCTGATGTAGGTTAACGTTCAAATATGTTTCATAATCCTTGTCACCAACTGACATATAGATCTTTCTCAACAAAGATTAATGTTTAATATGCTTGATTTCAATATCCTTCTGCATGTCAGCATAACCGATACATGCTCACCGTGAGCACCAAACGATTACGTACCACGGAGTTATAATATCCGTGTCTATTCGTATATCCGGCATACACGGTATACCACCTACGAACGAATAACCAACTATGCTATAATGATTCCAACACCTCTTTGTGTATGGGTAATCATTCTATTAGAGTATACATGGGTATAGGCATCTAACGGATGTAAGGATAACATAGGGAGTTGCAAGGTTCAAGGTAATCGCGCAACCCATGTTGCCTTCAAATATTATCAATTACTAGTATGGGAAACTCTATCGCTTGCTCAGTCAATGTCCTCAGGCGTTCTAGGTTCGCTAAAATCGATGATTCTCGATCTGGAGGTGGTATGTCTCATATGTTTGAGAGTGAGAAATACATATATATATATATTTCCATATATTATTTTTATCTGTTCATTTATTATCAAATTTATTATTATTATTATTTTTATTTTATTTTATTTATTTATTTATTTATTTACCTTAATGGAATAAGAATGGGTTCAGGTACAGGTCCGTCCGTACGTGATGGTCGGCGGTTCTGGTGATCATAGGGGGTTATTAAGATATACGGTACCGGTGTTGGTAGGGTAAGGGATTTATCAATTTTGGTTGGGAGTGACGGTTATTAGATATTTCTGGTTAATGTCAAACGGGAAATCTAACTTGGTACTATCATAACTATGGCCCGATAAGTCAGACTTATCGTCAACCGATGCTCTAGAAATTTCAGCATCCTCGGTACTTTTATTATTTTATCCCCCGGTTCCTTATCCGGGTCCTATTTCTCAATACATGTATCCACAAGATATGCACATATATATATACATATTAGCACGCATAAATAATATTATATACTTTACACATATGTTGCCATTTTTACCTATTAATGTTCCCCGCGACTTCCCCTGAATCCCTCGTGCGGACAAGTCTGTTATTATGTTCCGGACCATAATAACTCACTTGTCCATTCAAGTTCATCCAGATCTCGTCACTATAAATTATTAGTTGATAATCAGATCCTATAATACTTGAGCTACTAGTTATATTTTAGGTATCTTTTAAAGACATCATAAATCTTTATAACCAATGGCTCTGATACCAAGTTCTGTAACACCCCGTAACCGCAGCGGAAACGTAAACGGGATACAACAGACACCTCTGATATCAACCACATTGTTTATAAAGAAAACTGAATACATTAATATACTTCAAATTACATTATCTCATATTTCATTACCGTCTAGGTGATACACACATCATACAATACGATACATAATTCTATTTATTATAATGTATCCTAACATCCCGCACGCAAATCTTACACACATCAAGCACTTAGCACGTAAGCAATCACTTCATCTTAATTGTACCTGAAAAGCATGTGAGAAAACGAGTCAACTACGAATAGTTGGTGAGTTTCACAATTTGAATAAACCATGATAAATCCACATCATAATATAATATTATCATTGTTTTATATTATAAAAGTTCACTTTTATTCCAAATAAATATCCGTTCATCCTCGGATCTTGAGATTTTGCAAAAATAACATTTTGACAGTGGGGAAATTTATAAAAATATTTCCAGAATTAATTTTTATATTTACAATTTATTTATTTATTTTTAAACACCATTTAAACACTAAATATGTCGTAAATACCAAACGACCTTAGAAAAATCCCAAATTTTTCCTGGATGACCCCTGCCATCCACATAATCCCCTGTAATTTTTCCAGAACCAAAATATTTTTTTACATGCCATTTTCACTAAAACCGAGCTAGAAAACCCTAGAACTCGTTTAACCGAAAAGCCTGCTTAGACTTCTCCAACTGACCTAAAGTTTTGTGTGTGACTTATACATGTTATAAAAAGCTTATCTGGAATTTTCTAGAATTTTTCATGATATTTAACTATTATTCACCATTTTTGGCCAAAACCGAGCATTAAATTCACCAAATATTCATCATTTGTCCAAAATTACCAAAATTTCACATAACTCTTATTTTCATGTGTTTAACACCTCTGTAAAATTTCATGACCTAACTCTAAACCGTCAACAATCTGTCCAAAAACTCTTAACCGAACATAAACCGAATATACCTTTCGTTTTCCGCCACTACAATCTACAAACTCGTCTTTCCGCCTTATCTACCACTAAATACAGAACCTAAAACCAACATACCACAATACCAAGCAAGTTACACTCACGATCAAGCCTCTTACACTATAGTTTCGGTTATTGTTCCAAAACTAAAGTTTAAACCGTAAAAATTCGTTTTTGGTTCGTTTAACTCCTTTCTTGGACCAAGATCCCTTGTATAACCCGTATACATCACTTGATCATGCAAGAATCGGTTTTCATCTTTGAAACCTCATTTTCTTGCAAATAAACTCAAGAAACGAAAATGGAAACGTAAATAACTCGATTTTTACCTTGGTTTTCTTGCTAAAAACTCGGGTTTTTAGATGATCTTGTGGAGAGAGTTGAAGATGGAGATGGGTTGTTTGTAGAAAAAAGAATAAAGGGCTTGGGGATATCCCCTTTGGTCCGATCGGTTTAGATAGGGGGTGGGGTGGGACCCACTTCTTTATTCTTAGCCACATGTTTGGATTTTGAAAATCCGGATAATGTTTTGGATAATCTGGTTCAGTTCGTTTTTCGGTTAAATGTTTAATTTAACTTAAAACGAGACTAAAACGGTCGTTTTCGGCCTAAAAAAATGAAATTTGTATAAAACCGATTTAAAAACTTTTTAAACCATGACATTTATTAACTTAAAACATCATATTATTAATAATTGCGCATCTTTTTCGGCTTGATCGATCGTCTCTTGCTCGGTTTGGTATTAAAGGTTTCGTTTAATGTACCGACGTATCATTAAATCGAAATTCTTTTTCTGTACCGTACTTTACTTATCCTGAAGCATTAATGCTTCATAAAATCACTAAATATTATAGATATCGTCTATAATTGAACCCTCGATTCGTTCGGGTTTCAATAACTATCGATCGATTAATCGCATATTCAATACGATGAATTATATATTCACGTACAATCAATACAGTGAACCATGTATTCTCGTATAATTACTATGGTAATTCATGTACCCGACATTAAATACAACGTAACTATTTTCTATCGGTTAGGGTATACCTGGTTTAGTCGGAATCGTTACAGAAATGAAATCCCGTGGCTTCCTATTTATAGCCAAAAATTGGACCCCATCGCGGTACGCGATGGGTCCCTTGGCAAGCCCATCGCGTACCGCGATGTAGGCTTATTGAGTCATGGCATAGACCTGCCATGTGACACGTGGCAGGCACTGCGCCACGTGGCAACACGTGGCGAACGTGTTGCCACGTGGTGACACGTGGCGGTAGACAGTGCCACCGTGTGCCACGTGGCACACGTGTCACGCTTGTCAGACATCCCATCGCGGTACGCGATGGGAGTCTCTTCTGATCCATCGCGTAGCGCGATGGGTCAGGAAATCGAAATTTACATTTTAGCCCCATGAGTTTGGAATTTGGCAATTTTAATCCCTATACTTTGGAATCTTGATATTTTTGGCCCGATATTTACGTGATGTTACATCCTCCCCACCTTGAAATAAATCTAGTCCTCGAGATTGCTTACGAGAACAAGTGGGGATATTTCTTTCTCATTTCAGACTCGAGTTCCCATGTATACTCAGGTCCTCTTCGGAAATCCCATCTTACTTTCACGATTTTCAATGTTCGTCTTTTAAGTTTCTTTGTTTTCGAATCTTCTATTTGTATTGGTCTTTCAATGAATTTTAAGTTTTTGTTAATTTCTACATCTTTTAATGGCATCGAAAGAGATTCGTCGGCTAGACACTTACGTAGATTCTAAACATGGATACGTCGTGTATCCCTTGCATTTCCTCGGGCAGTTGCAAACGATATGCAACAGTGCCGATTCGTTCGAGTACCTCGAAGGGTCCAACAAATCGAGGACTTAGCTTTCCTTTCTTGCCGAAGCGAACGACGCCTTTCCATGGCGAGACCTTTAATAAGACTTTGTCAATGACATTAAACTCTAACGGCTTACGACGAACATCGGCGTAACTCTTTTGGCAATCACGTGCCGTCTTAAGTCGTTCCCGAATTTGAAGAACTTTGTCGGTGGTTTCTTGGACTATTTTGGGTCCAGACAATTGATTGTCTCCGGTTTCAGACCAGCACACGGGCGTTCTACATTTTCGACCATATAACGCCTCGAATGGTGCAACTTGAATACTCGTGTGATAACTATTGTTTTACGAAAATTCCATTAAGGGTAAGTGCTCGTCCCAACTTCCACCTAAGTCTATCACACAAGCGCGGAGCATATCTTCCAACGTTTGAATTGTCCTTTCGCTCTGCCCATCGGTTTGTGGATGATAGGTGGTGCTAAGGTTTAACTTTGTGCCTAACGCTTGTTGGAAGCTTTTCCAAAAGTGAGACATGAATCGGCTATCTCGATCAGAAATTATAGATAGCGGTACTCCATGCAAAGCAACAATGTTGTTCACATATATATGCGCTAATCTATCCATTGAGTACGACTCATTGATTGGAATGAAGTGAGCGGATTTGGTTAATCTATCGACGATCACCCAAATGGCATTGTGTTGTCGAGTCGTCTTAGGGAGTTTGGTTATGAAATCTATGGTTATTAACTCCCACTTCCATACGGGAAGTTCGGGTTGTTGGAGCAATCCCGAAGGCTTTTGGTGTTCAGTCTTGACTTTCAAACATGTTAGACATTTCGCCACATGCGAAGCGATGTCTCTTTTCATTCCGTTCCACCAGTAGTTAGGCTTGAGATTTTGATACATTTTGTCACTACCGGGGTGCATCATGTACTTGGACTTATGAGCTTCGTTCATAATCTTTTCACACAAATCCCCAATGATCGGTACCCAAATTCGGTTTCCCATTCTAAGGATACCATCGTCACCTTTGACTAGCGAGTCAATGGTGCCGTTACATTTTTCATCGGAGATCTTGTTTTCATTGATCGCTTGAGTTTGAGCAGATTTGATTTGGTCAATAAGATCGATTTGAATTTCTATCCTTAACGCTCGGACTCTTTTTGGCTTTTCGTGCTCTTTACGACTCAAGGCATCAGCCACAACGTTGGCTTTGCCTTCATGATAAACGATCTCGCAATCGTAATCGTTAAGAGTTTCCATCCAGCTTCGTTGGTGCATATTAAACTCTTTTTGATCGAAGATGTGTTTTAAGCTTTTATGATTAGTGTACACGATAAATCTTACTCCATAGAGATAGTGCCTCCATATCTTAAGTGCAAAGATTATGGCGCCTAACTCTAGATCGTGAGTCGTATAGTTCTTTTCGTGTACCTTTAGTTGACGAGAGGCGTAGGCGATTACTTTCTTTCGTTGCATTAGCACACACCCCAAACCGGAATGACATGCATCACTAAGGACAATAAAGTCTTCGGTACCTTCTGGCAAAGCCAGTATAGGAGCTTGGGTAAGCTTTTGTTTAAGTATATCGAACGCCTCTTGTTGCTTTGTTCCCCATTCATACTTGATATTCTTGTGAGTTAAAGAGGTTAGGGGAACAACGATTCGAGAAAAGTTCTCGATAAACCTACGGTTATAACCGGCCAATCCCAAGAAGCTTCGAATCTCGGTTGGCGATTTTGGGACCTCCCACTTAGAGATCGCTTCAATCTTAGCGGGGTCCACTTGAATACCGTTAACATTAATGATGTGACCAAGAAATTGTACCTCGTGCAACCAGAACTCACATTTCGAGAACTTGGCGTACAAATTCTCAGTCCTAAGGATTTCAAGTAAGGTTCGAAGGTGATTTTCATGATCATCCTTAGACTTAGAGTAAATAAGTATGTCGTCGATGAAGACGATAACAAATTTATCCAAGTAAGGTTTACAGATACGATTCATCATGTCCATGAACGCAGTCGGCGCATTAGTAAGTCCGAATGGCATAACGGTGAACTCATAATAGCCATACCTTGTTCGAAAGGCGGTTTTCGGAATATCTTCGGATTGAACTTTGAGCTGGTGATAGCCAGAACGAAGATCGATTTTTGAAAAGAAGCTAGCACCTTGAAGTTGGTCGAATAGATCATCAATTCGAGGGAGTGGATATCTATTTTTGATTGTAACATTTTTAGGGCACGGTAGTCGATACACATGCGCATGGATCCATCCTTTTTCTTGACGAATAATATCGGCTCTCCCCATGGCGATGAACTTGGTCATATAAAACCTTTCTCGAGAAGTTCGTCTAGCTGTTTGTTCGGTTCTTTCATCTCGGTTGGCGCGAGGCGATACGGAGCTTTGGCGATCAGAGCAGGTACCAGGAATAAGGTCGATCCTAAACTCTACTTCACGATCGGGAGGAATGCCGGGAAGTTCGTCGGGAAATACATCGGCATAATCATAAACAACAGGAACGTCTTTTATTTCTTTGTGTTTTGATTCTTCGGTGACGTAGGCCATGAATGCTAAGCATCCTTGATTCAAACATTTGTTAGCCTTTATCATGGAGATTAGACTAACTCGGCCAGCGTCTTTATCCCCTTCAATTCGAATAGTTTATTTATCCGGGTCTCGAAGTTCAACGATTTTGCTATTGCAGAGGATACGAGCATGGTTGTCGGATAACCAATCCATACCCAATACAACATCAAAACCAGCAAGAGTCATAGGTAGCAATTGAATAGGCAAAACGTAACCGGCTAATAAGATATTTCCGTTTTCTAAGGCTTCGGAGATTTTAATGATTTCACCATTAGCGGTCTCGACGCTTAGAGTTTTATTTAGTTTGATTAAAGGTTTGTTTAATAGGCTACAAAACTTATAATCTATAAAAATTAAGTTGGCTTCTGAATCAAACAAGACTCTAGTATAAGCGTTGTTAACAAGGAACGTACCGGTAATGGTTTCCGGCATGTCGGCCGCTTTCTTCATATCCAGGACAAAGACTCTTGTATTGCCCTTCTTGGGCTCATTCTTTTGACCGCTACCACCCGCACCACCAGTCGCGGGCTTATTCTTGGGGCATTCAAAACTGAGATGTCCCATTTCCTTACAGTTGTAGCAGGTCATCTTCTTCTTCCAACAGTCGCCCGTAGCATGGTCGGGTCTATTGCATGATTCACAGACTCGAGGAGCAAAGTTGCATCTACCTCTATGATATTTCTTACAAATCTTGCATTGAGGGATGCCGAGGTTGGAGCCAGACCTTCGTTGGTCGACTCCTTTACCCATGAAACGGGTATCTCCTCCTTTCCTTGAGTCGTGTGTTGTTACGACTTTCTTATCTTCCTCCCTATTGCGGATCATTCCGCCCATCAAGTAACCAGCCAACTCCATCGCAGAGTCAGCTGTTTGTGGCAAGTGTGACCTTACCATGTCACGAATCTCTCATGGCAGTCCCCAAATATAACGTGTGACTTTGCTGGACTCGGGGGTAACCAGCTGGGGAACCAAACGACAGTATTCGTGGAATTTTGTGTTGTACTCACGAAGGTTCGTTCCAACAACCTTGTGAGCCAAGAATTTTGTTTGAATTCGGTCCATCTCGTGTATCAGACAGAATTTTGACATTAACAACTCCTTGAACTCGTTCCAGGTCAAACTATACATCACCTCCCTTCCTCTACTCATCATTAATGTGTTCCACCACTCTAGTGCCTCGCGTTTGAACATCAAGGAAGAATATTGAATCTTTTCTTCGTCCGAACACTTGCTTGTAATTACAATTGTCTCCATCTCCTCGAGCCACCTCATGGTTGTGATGGCTCCTTTGTCACCATGGAATTCTTTCGGCCCATAGTACTTAAAGTCTTTATACGAACATCCACCAATCTTGAGTTTCTTAAATTCTTGAAGAACCCCACTATCAGCGTTCATGCACACTTTCTTCCCTATGAGATGGTCTAGAACGGGGTTAAGTAACGGATTTGCGAGAAGGATTTTCAGATTGTGAATGTTTTGTTTGTCTAGATTGGGATCGAAATTCAGATTCTTCCCTAACTGCCTTTTTAATCATTTGTTGTATTTGATTCATATATTTATTAGGGATTGGTTCCTCTTGTTATTTCTCGGGACCTTTCCCTTTTTCTTCTCGTCTCTCGGCTTCCTTTCGGGAAACCTCTCGATTATCACTTTGTCTAGACATTCTTTTATTCTTTATCTGAAATTTAACATATTTCTTTTCTTAATACACAAATTTTATTTATTTCACATATATACATATCATAAAATGATATTTATATTATTTTACAACATACTTATATATCGTTTAAGCGATATATAAACTCCTATCCTTATTACATTGTATATTACACATAACATACAAACTATCTTAACATACAACTTCAACTCATCAACACCATCATCCTCTCAATCCTTCATGAATTTCTTCACCACTTTGGTTAGCTTGTTGCACTTTCGAATAAGCTTGTCTCCTATCTTCTTCATTTTCTTTACATCCAAAGCAATTTTCTTCTTAAGGTCATCAGTTTCGTGCAAGGCTCGGTTCAAATGCTCCTCTTGTGACTGAGGTATGTCAGTAGGATACCCGTATCTTGGAGGTGGGTCGCGGTAACCCATCATCACAATGTCGTAGTGGTTCTTGGGATCAGGGTATGGAGTCATTGTCACATCGGAGGGATAATTGAAGAATGCATCGGCTGCTTCATTTTGTTCACGAATTTCTTTGGCCTGTTCTTCAATGGACGGAACCTCACCTTGGTAAGGTGGAAAACTTGATGACGCTTTTCCCTTGAGTTCATAGAGAAATTTCATGTACGGATCAACAGAACCATAGCTTGGAGTTGAGTGTTGTTCCTCGATTGATGTGGTTATTTCTTTTGGATTGTCAGGATATTCCTCCTCAGGATCTGTTTCCTCTTCCGGTTCCTCTTCTGATTCCTCTTCGGTCATTGCCGGCATGTGAATCTTCTCGTATGGCATCGTCACTCTCATCTTGGGCTTGTGAGAGGGTCCTTCCTTGTTGACATGGAAATCAACAGAATCCATAGTTAAAGTGCCGGTATGCCACCTTCGTTGATCGGAGTGGCATTGCATCCAATCAGATGAAGAAGATTTTGGTTCCTCCTTGATCGGTATATTGGAGAGGAAAACATACGAAGGATGAGGATTCGGTGGTAAGTGTGTTGATCCTCCAGATGGGTAATACGGTGGGATTTCAGTTGGTTGATAAGTCGGGATCTTGGTAGGATGATATGTCGGGACCTCGGATGGTTGATACATAGGTAGACTTGTTGGATGATAACTTGAGTGCCTTGGTGTGGAGTGTTATCTAGATGGTAGATTGGACTTGGATTGGGGTTTTGGTTATGTTCTTCGTTGAAGAATGATTCAAAGTAATCTTTGCTCATGATGCCTTTTGGGAATTTGTAATACTTCCTTGCTCTTCTTGCTTCATTATTATAATACTCCATTAATTTCTCGTAAGACATCTTTATTGGGTGGTTTAGATTGAGGAGAGGGAAAGAAAGGGTTACCGACCAATCTTATCCCTATTCACACAAACAAGTAATTATTTCCTATGCTTGGATCGAAGCTTGGGTATTGTTTTATGATACCCAATTCGCTAAGATCGATGGATCTGATACCAACCTGTCACACCCCCATCTCAGGCCTAGAGTGTGATCATTAGTTGGTACCATACTTGCAAATAAATTAGAGTTATGAGTTATAGCGGAAGACTTTTATAAAACATCAGGATCAAACTTGAAAATATTTACATTACAAAAAGATGAGACGAAACTCTCGTTTAGTATATACTTGTTTATATGTTTTACAAAAACATTATATTTTAATATTCAAACAAAATTATCCGAGCCATCGGATTCTTGAGCCCTTCGTCATTCAAGCTCTATTCTTGGTTACCTGCAAAATGTTATAAAATACGTTAGCAACGAATGCTGGTGAATATGCTGACGCTAAAAATATTTTCTTTACTTAATCACCTCTCGAGACCACGTAAGTCTAGGCCCATCTTTGTTTAGGAATAATCAAGTTAAAAGAATCATCATAAACTCTAGTCTCTACACTAGGTCATCTCAGCAAAATACCGCAGCGTTTCGACATAACTTAGGTACCATAAATATACACATGGTCAGTCTCACTCAGACGTAACTTAGGTCCGGCCCATCGTGGCTGGAGGTCGTGACCAAGCGTGGTGCGATGTGCCCACCGCATTCCACATATGTAAGGATCCAGACAAACGTATACCACAGCCTGAGGGCTAGGCTTATACTCTTATTTATAATGCTTTTAGAGACCCGTTGCCTCATGTTAAGTTTTACACATAACACGTTTGTTTGTTTGAAAACTGTCACACCCCAACCTACGGCGGAAATATCGGAGCGTGAACTGATTGCCACAGCTCTCAAGGTACTATCATGCAATATTTAAATGACAATATCTATTAATTAAATTCAATTTTCAAATAAATCAAATACAAACAAGTACATCATCAAGTATCATACAACAATACAACTTATATTACAAATGATCTTGATTAATTATTTTCTAACTTATATTCTTCACTAAGTCTTCACCAACCTACATTAAATTTCTACGGTAACCTACATATGCATATAAAATATAATTTTGTCAACAACACATGTTGAGTGAGTAAAACACCAGTTTAAGACACAACAATAATAATATATAATAAATAAAGAAAGATGCAAACTGTTCCTGTGAGAATAAACAGTTAGGCCATAGCATGTAAACAAGCAATCAACCATAAAGAAAGCAAACCATAAAGAAAGGGCTCAACCAATCCATATAAATGGACATTGGTTACCAAAGCAAGGACTAAACCGTTGCCATAAAAATGGACATCGGTTGCCGAAATAAGCAAGTAGCATTCAAACAAAGCAAGTAAGCAAATAGCAAGTTAAGCATAAACTGATATACACATAAGGATTAACAGTTGCGGTTTTGAATACTAGATAATAGATAAATATATAAGATACTCACATGTCCCCAAAAAGACTTAAAATAAGTAAAAATAGGGGAATGATTACTCACCTTAACAATAAGCAAGAGATAAGCGAATACGGTAAGAATGGTAGTAAACAAGGGTTACGCTCTTCGAAAGTTATCGACAAGATATCCTAAGTAACAATAATTGAGGAAATAAATATGGATAGAACAACGAAGCTAACACTAGATAAAGAGATTGCTTTAAATGATTATTAAAACGGAAAAATACATGTGTTTTCTTTTATTAGTAATAATGATTCCTTTTATATTAGTATTTACAAATAATAAATAATAATATTCATATAAAACAAGGTATTTTAAAAAATATTTAAACTATACATTATTGATCAAAATTACATTATATATATAACTTAGCTTGAAAAACTTATTTAAATCAATCTTTTTACCTAATACTTTTTCATACATACATGTATATATATATGTATATATATATATATATATATTGATTTTAACATGGATTTAGAAAACGTCTAGTTTAGATGTCGGGTTTGTAAGAACATTGATTTATTATTATATTTAAATTAATAATATAACTACATAATTAAATATATAATATGTATAATAGTTTAAAACCCAAAAAATGATACAGAAACGGGCTGGGAGGGTTCGAACCCGCGCCCCAGCCACCACGCAGTCCACAGCCAACGCACAAATCAACTGAGCTAGATGATCAAATGATTATAATCTGAAATGGTTTTGTTAAAAACACACGGCTTGCGAACCAAGTTAGAACATAAACCCTAAATCGTTAATTGATTAAACTCGCTTGTATTTAATCAATTAACCATAGGGTTAATGGATTACAGAATACGACGAACAGATCCAAGCAATCAATTACCTGTAACACAGATTACGTGAGGATTAAAAGATCAACACGTCGCCGGCCAGTACGGGGTCAAGAACACCATTCAAACGACAGTAATAACGCAATTGAGGCTAGGGATTTTGATCGCGGGATGAAAGAGGTGTTGTATGAATGTTTAATTGAATTTACATGAATGATTTCATATATAACGAAGGCGCTTTAGGGTCGGCTAGATTTAACACGTTGCGGATCTTGATTTTTATTTAATTAACATAACAAGGGTGTCGGTTAGGCCGATTTAAGGAAGGTATATCACGTAGTTGATTCAATTTCCATAAACACAACGAATATTGAGGTCCAAGACATGCCAATTTGAAATCGGGTTCGTGAAACAGGTATGGATTTAAGGGTTGGGTTCTGGATATCCATATTTGATGGGTTATAATTATTAAAATTTTAGTTTAGTCCCTATGATTTGAGGATGGGTACACAAGGAGGTAAAAGTTTATAACTTGGGTTAAATATGCCAAATTGAGAAAGATATAAGTATAAATAGTTTAATAATTATAATAATAATTAAATAATTCAAACTTGATAAACGAAATAACCCGAACATTGAACCGAGTCGGGTAAAAGTATAAGTTCGAAAACCAGAATTGTTTACAAAAACAAGTTTGTAAAAATGGGGCGTATTCACCTTTCAAATGGGATCGGCTTCCAATACCGTCCGTGAATCTTTCTCTTGCTATCTCGCACCTATAGTACGAGTATAACTTTTGTTAGTCGGATACACGATCCGGCTTAAGACCTTTAGTCTTATTTATCTCGATGAACCTTTAGTTCATTATTTCCTTTACTTTAAAACCTTTAGTTAAAAAGTATTCTATATAAACCTTTAGTTTATTTATAAAAACCCTAAGTTTCTTCTTCTTTAAGAAACGTATTTCTTTCTTTATTATTTAAGTATACTCATTATACCTAAATAATATATTTTATAACAAAGAATAATCATATACATATATATACTCACATATAAATATTTTATTTTCATTTTTCTTTATTTTCTTTGTTATATATTTCTTTGTTTATCGAGAATAACTTCGACTTGGGGTATTAAGCCCTTATAATATTTTATTATTATTTGACTTGGGCATTATGCCGTTAATATTTTTATTCGGGTATTATGCCTACCTTTGTCGGCTTAATAAACCCTATTAACTCGGGCAGCACTTCGACTCTATTTCTTGATCAATATTCCATTTGGGCACGCGAATCGAGACACCAACTCTTCACGGCACGCACTTCGAGATGATTGTCGGGACGTCAGGACAACACCTCCTTCTCGTTTGGAATGTTGTCGGGGAGTGGAACGAATATTGAGGTATGGCACGGAAAACGAGGAATCGGGCACCCAAAACGAGGTAGACCGAGGACACGAACTTCGAGGTATAGAAATGTTAGAGAGAGAGTAATGTGTGTGATTTGGTGTGTGGGAAATGAAATCCCGTGGCCTCCTATTTATAGCCAAAAATTGGACCCCATCGCGGTACGCGATGGGTCCCTTGGCAAGCCCATCACGTACCGCGATGTAGGCTTGCTGAGTCATGGCATAGACCTGCCACGTGGCAGGCGCTGCGCCACGTGGAGAACGTGTTGCCACGTGGTGACACGTGGCGGCAGACAGTGCCACCGTGTGCCACGTGGCACATGACTTGTCAGACATCCCATCGCGGTACGCGATGGGAGTCTCTTCTGATCCATCGCGTAGCGCGATGGGTCAGGAAATCGGAATTTACATTTTAGCCCCTTGAGTTTGGAATTTGGCAATTTTAATCCCTATACTTTGGAATCTTGACATTTTTGGCCCGATATTTACGTGATGTTACAGCACTGTGGCACCGGGTGGGCCGAGCTCAAAATGTATACAAAAATTCACAAACAAGGGGGGTCGGGCTCAAATTTTCTGCCGAAAAAGACTAAACTTGCACTACGTATAAAACCTTTTGCCCGAAAACGGGTAAATTTACATTACTACACATAAAAACAGGGGGCGGCCCCAATTAAACTTCTCCAATCGGTGGATGTGCATTCAAAATTTTGGGTGTATTATTGCCAATTACTTCGTTGGAGTTCATATTGCATAACCCTTTTTGATTCATGGATTGCTGAATACTGGCGTAACATGACAAAGGTTTTAAAATTCTAAATATATGCATTTAGGAGTTGTACATTAGGCTTGATTCTTTGTAAAAATCTTAAAATCAACTTCTCTCCTATATCCATTATATATATACTAGTAAAAGCCCGCGCGATGTGGCGGCGGCGATAACAATTTGCACCGCGATTCTCAATTATGATAGTTTATCAATCATCTCGTGATATATTGTATAGTACTTTTGTTTGCTATTTTATTCGTATAATATTTTAGAGTGAATTTCACTTTTTGTTCTTTACGTTTTTTTATCAAGTTTCACTTAACCTTTTCATAAGATACAATCCAATATTCCCCCGATCACCGTACCAAGAATCGATGATGAAGATCAGGATGGCTTTTATTTGCACAAAATAGCTATTGTGTAAAAAAAAAGGTTTGCATGTCTAAGTTTAGAATGGTTTCGATTCTACACTCCTCAAAAAAACTACTAACACCAAACACATTTTTATGTATAATTTGATTAAATGGACCTAGGGATGAGCAAAAGGGCATTAATACCGGTTCGATACAACCGGTATTACGGTAGCGGTATGGTACCGGTATTTTCCTAATTTTGCATTCATTACCGGTATCGAACCGAGCATTTCAACCGTTACCGGTATCAAGTATTTTCAAATTTTGGGATTGATCGGGATCGGTACCGGTCGATACCGATACTAGTTCGGGATAGTGGGTCGGTACCGGTCGATACCGATCAAGTATTTTCAAATTAACCGCCATAACGGTTAACCGAACCATAACCACCAAAACCGAACCGATTTTAACCGATAACCGACATATCCAGTGGGTCGGTTTAATGAGTTTTCGAAAACCGCCAAATTTGGGTCGTTTTGGTTAAAGATCATTTCAAACCCGCCATAACCGAACCGCCCCATTTATACGGCTGTTAATCGAGAAACATGGATTTAGAAATTGGAATTAGTGCAAGTGGGATTAACTCTCTAGTTATATAAATCTTAATCTACATTTTTATATCTATTGTCACTCGAAAAATAAACTAAAATAAAATAGTTAACTCTATATCTTTTTTAGATTTAGGTCAATAATATTAATAATATTGCTTGTCAGTGTTTACTGAATTAATTCCAAATCTTCCATAATCTTCATTTCAAATTTCGGTTCGAAATACCTTTCAGTTGTTCATTATATCAACCAGATACATATATTCCATAACTGAAGTTAAAATAAAATAAAAAAAAGACATATTCTAATTCCCAATTCAGTTCAACGATTATTCAGCTGTCACAATCATACATTTTAGGCAGCTACCTTTTCACAATAGGCGACCCATTTAGTTGAGCGAAACGGTTGAAGACGGTATGGTCACTTGATATCACCATAGATTTCGTTGTTGTTCATCGTTCTTTTGTTCTTGTTCATTATGGATTATATATTTTATTGGATTGTGTATTTTTTTAATATTTGGTACCAATTTTAGGTCTAATTATATTTTTCTCGGTCACGGTTAACCGACCCATAACCAACCCGCAACAACCATCAAAATCGATTAACCGAACCGCCATAACGGATCGGTTATGGTTATTACTTTCTATTAACAGACATATCGGTTATGGTTATGGGTTTGACCAAAAACCGCCCCAAACCGCCCCATGCACACCCCTATCCCGAACTTATATCTAAATGGACCTGCAACTACATTTGTAATACTCCACAACATAAAAGAGAAAACCATGGCAAACAAATTAGACTTCTTAGCAATTCTTCATCGCTACTTTCCTTTTCTTTGAAACCAAAAATGATTATAATTACCCTTGTGTTTTTTCTTTTGTATATGTTCACATGTCCAAAAATGATTTGTAAACTTTATTTTCGTTTTAAAAGCACTTGAACAAAGAGTTCAAGAAAAATAAGCCTAACAAAAGGCAATAACATTATAAGGAAATAAAATTGCCATATGATCATAATAACAAAAAAACTAAAAATAACTGTTACATTCTTGTGATGATAGCTTAATAACGAATAAAACTACAAAAAACAAATTACAAGCTTTCATCTACTAACTTGATAAGCCTTCATTAGATGTTTTTGGAGATGGTTTTAGTAAATAGATCAAGACAGCTGGTTCATTAACATCTCGTTTACAAGCATTTGAAAGACCATTCAAGTTTAAATGATAAATAATATCATGCCCTTCACTATTTTCAGCCAACTCGTTTTGGTATTTTTGTAACCTCAGCTTGGATTAGTTGTGACATCGATCGTATGTTCCATGAAAGCACTTGTTTGATCACTATTTCAAATTCTTAAGTTGCTGCATTTATCGATTTCTTGCCTGCAAGTAACGGTTTAGCATAAATTAAATGAAAACACAAACATATATGATCATCAATATAAGAAAACCAAAAGAGAGTAGGTTACCTATTCAACTATCAATGACCCAACCGCTATACCGAACTCGAGCTGAGCTAATTCCAACCTGGCCTTCTTTCCCCTTTCCTATTCAGGCCCATAATATATAAAATAATTAAAATCGCCATCAATTACCTAAGGCATTTAAGCATGCAAAGAAGTAAATGCATACATACATTATAGATGAGCGTGGGATAGCCAACTTGTTTCAGCAGCATCAATAAGCTCTTTCCATTATGTTTACAACGTTAATAAACCAAATTTACATAGAACTGTAGAAGAATAAAAGATGAATCATGTTTACCTGTAAAAGTTGATCAATAACGCATAGGCTACAGAGTTCTTGAGTCATATATGGCTTGCTTCCCTTAAGCTCACATCTATACGTTTAAAAAAATACTTATTTTATATACATTGTAAAATATTAATAACTGCAATGTAACTAAAAATGTGTGAATTGATAAAGGAATTACCTCTATGTGACCGTGTCATGTTTTCCTTCTCTTCAGCATCAGTAAGCTAGTTTGGCAGACCATTTGACTATTTTGTAACAACCCACATAACATTATTACTTTTAATGATTTCACATTTGATGGATTGCATTTAATATGACCTTCAGCCATGAAGAGTACAAAAATAACAAATTTAACATAAAGTTTCATTTATGTTAGTCTTCATGAAATTTCATATTATATGTTAGTCTTCATGAGATTTCATTTCATAGTTTGGGCTGCCTAATCAAAACCAAAAAAGTCAAACCAAACCAATACCTTTTTCAAATGCATTGTTTTGAACCAAATCAAACCAATACCGTTTTTAAATGGCCCGTTTTGACACGAACCAAACTGATGCCTTTTTAAAATGACTCATTTGGACTCCAACCAAACCAATATCATGTTAAAAAGGCCGTTTCGACCCAAACCGATGTTAATTTTTATAAATTTAAATGATAATTAATAAATATTAAATGCAGTGAGGAATTTTAGTTGCCCGTCTTCTGCAATGAGTAATAAATAATTTAAGTAATTTTATATAGGTTTGTAAGTAATTTAATAAAAGTAATTCAGTTGATTAAAACATTAAAGTATCTATAATACTCTAGATCCGAATCGATACTATATTTCTTAACAAGAAGCTTTATTTTGATGTAGATGTCGTGCTCTAATAAAAAACAAGTATTTATAAGACTTAAATACCTATAACTAGTACGGGTAAGTAAGGCCGTATCCACAGGGAATAAGTGGAAAGTGCTAATCAAACTTATAATTTATTAAATATTAAACTAAGCGGACAGACGATGTCAAGCGATTTGCAAGATTTGTTAAATGAAAAAACTATTACTTTCCCCTGTAAAGAATTATGAGGAAATAGCCTATCTCCAGGTTTCAAGTTGTGAAGCAAGTTAGACAAGTAATTAAACCTATTTGGAAATCTCTTTGTTTGAATCAATAAGCAAAAGACTAAATATTTGGCTCTGTTGATTATCAGAACTTATTCCGAACAATTGGCACAACTGAATAATAATCTAATTGATAACCAGTTTTTGTTCGCTATAACCAATGGCTCTGATACCAATCTGTCACACTCTCAAAATCCACTAACGGAGTTTTACCGTCAGAGGGTGTGAACTAACAGGATCGGAATCATTAGTTATAATCAAACACCATATTTAAAGTTTTCAAAACCAATAAGACATCAAGTCTTAAATGAAATGCGGAAGCCTAAATTGTAAACCAAAATGTTTGCGCCACACAGGACGACTTGAAAACCCAAGTTATTAAGATAAAAATTAAAAGAAGTTTTCAAAGCGATGGTGTTTAGCGAATGAATGTTCCTATACCGCGCGCCCGCCTCGGCTACCTGAAAATAATATACTAAAAGTGTCAACACAGGGTTGGTGAGTTCACAGGTTTATATAAATAAAGTGTTTGCGTTTGCGTTTGCGTTTGCGTTACCAGATAGTGTTAAGTCAAATATATATCAATAGGTAGCTCACCTATCAAGCATGTATTACTAAGTGTTCGACACCGAAGCTGACTGTTTATCAATTGCCTTGCCACCATGTCAACCACGACCATGGTAATGTGTTAGCCAAGATTATACCCACTCGACCTACAGTCGAGTTTAGAGTTGGGTGGGGTTTGTCAAACCCAGTAGTACTACTCAAAGGTGACTCGCTATTATCCAAATATTAACCGGTTCGATGTTCAGAAGGACTTTAGTTGGTTTGTTTGCCACTTAGTCTTAAAAGTGAATATAAAGAATAACAAAATCTAAAGCGTGGAGTATGTTATCTCCCCCAAATAAAAGCGTTTGAAAATAGTGAAAAGGGGACGTGAAACTCACTGTTTGCAAAGATAACCAAAAAGATCCGAGAAAGGTGTGCGTCACAGAAAATCCTCACTAGTGTTATAAAAACAAAAACGAGATTTTCTAAGTATTGAACTACGAGTGAGTCCCTAGACTCGACACATACAACTTATGCATGAGATGCGTTTCGTGTTTCGTTTGTGAAATAAGTGCGACTCGACAAACACATTGGTGATAAGTTACACATGTGAACAAATACTTAAGTGTCAACTATTAGCATCGTTCATTACTAGCAAATATCCCCCACAAGGGCAATTTGGTCAAAACATAGCAAACATCGATAGTTATGCACTTTTCATGATAATTCAAGTAATTCAACAGCTAAATTGTCCAGGCAGATTTTCACTCGATAAGATTACGTTATTTAATAAATCCTAAGATGTCAAATAAATCACCAAAAATAATCACAAAAGCACACGTGAGTTAGGTTTCTAAAAATATTTTTATCATATACGGTTTTATCACAATGATCAAAACATCACAGCAAACACACAGAAAGCATTATCATGCGTAACATAATGTTATTTGTTATTCCCGATTCATGACAAATCCAATTAATGCAAGACCAATTGGGTTAGATTCCTAACTCAAATATTAACTTTCAGAAGTGAAACCAACCCATTTAGTCTTGTAGTTTATGAGATATACTAATTTCAAAACAGCCTAACAGTAGGTCTCCCGAATCAGCCTTCCACAACAGTTTTGCAAAATAATAAAAACAAACTTTTACACGTCCAAAATTTACAAACTCTGACTTTTTAGAAACTAGGCTCGACCTAGTATATTATAGAATCAACAATCACTTCAAAACATGTAACTAACATCGAGCTATAGTCATCTAAACACGAATTCAATAATCTGTCCAGCATCAGTTTTCATCAAAACTCAACAAACTATCAATCTATGAACAATTAACCTTGCAAGCAACCCTCTAGACTCATAATCTATCAACAATCAATTGTTTTAACATCTAGGGTTTATGTTTATTATGCTTAATCATGCAATTAACTCAATGAAATAGACTAGAGAGGATGTAATTTACCTAGCTAGCACTTTAACCCTTCAATCCAAGCTTGAATAATAACTTGTATATGCATGTGTGTGTGTGGTGATCGGCCGAGCAAGAGAGGAGAGGGGAAGGGGGCTTCCGTCGCCAAGTGGGAGAGGGAGAGAGGGAAAGAGTTAGGGTTTTAGTTAAGCTTGTTTATATATTAATAATTATAATATAAGTTACACATCACATCCTAGACTTCTAGTTAATCACTTTCTAGCACAAGTTAGTTTATTTTCCACACGAATTAACGTTATGCATGTAAACACCAAGTAGCACATAGACGTAACACATAATTATTAAATACTTATTGTTTTGATATTTGTCGTTTGTTCACCAATGGTTTGAGTCGACTCGTGTGTGTTTCGGTGAAATTCCGAAAGACTACTTGTGTAGTGATTGTCATGCGTCATTTAAAACCCTAATTTAAATGTAATGAGATATGCGTTACAGTTCGTGTGATCTTAAGTTTGAATTAACAGAGTTCGGATAAAAGGAGTTAACCTGAAATTGACGATCATTCCCATGTTGAAAGAATTTTTGTCCCGAAAATTTGAGTCAAGTCGCGATGGGTGTCTGAAAAAGGCAAAAATTTTCAGTTTGTCATATCATCCCCTAGTAGAAAGAAATTTTGTCCTGAAATTTAATTCATACCTCCGGTGATTTCTGACGGTTTGTCGGCTTTCGCGGTTTTCGGTGTTTGGTCAACCCTTCAAAAAGGTGAGGATACTTTTTCATCATTTGATCCTCGCGTTCCCACGTGAACTCTGGTCCACGTCTCGAGTTCCAACAAACTTTAACGATGAGAATTTTGCTGTGTTTGAGTGTTTTGGTTTCCCAATCCAAAACTTTGACTGGTTCTTCGATGAAGCGTAGCTGTTCATCAACTTGCAACTCGCCCAAAGGAACTGCTTGTGTTTCGTTAGAAAGACATTTCTTCAAGTTGGATACATGGAAAACGTTATATACGCCACTGAGTTCTGTTGGTAAATCCAATCGGTATGCTACCGGACCAACGCTTTCAGTTATCCGGTATGGACCAATGTATCGTGGGTAGAGTTTGTTTCGCTTTCCAAAGCGAACTACACCTTTCCAATGTGAGACTTTGAGTAAAACTTGGTCGTCCACCTGGAATTCCAGAGGTTTCGGCGCTTGTCGGCGTAACTCTTTTGGCGATCTCGTGCTGCTGCCATGCGGTTTCGGATTTGGACAATCTTTTCAGAGGTTTCAAGTACTAGTTTTGGACCAGTGATTTGGTTATCACCCACTTCTGCCCAGCAAAGAGGTGATCGACACTTCCGTCTGTACAACGCTTCAAACGGCGCTGCTTTAATGCTTGCGTGGTAGCTGTTATTATACGAAAACTCTACCAAGGGCAAGTGAGGTTCCCAACTTTTTCTGAAATCCAACACGCATGCATGCAACGTGTCTTCCAACGTCTGAATGGTGCGTTCACTTTGCCCATCCGTTTGAATTAACGGAGTTCGGATTAACGGAGTTAACCTGAAATTGACGAGTGTCACAGATCCGTAACAAGGCATATTATTGGGATTCGACTTTATAACAAAACTTCCTTCAAGCTCAAATTAAACAAATACGTGCGAAAAACTCAGATTAAATCATGATATGATCATAAAGGAAATGGAAATGGTTCTACAACTGGCTGTGACATTGCCAGACACCACCAACACACCCAACTGTCGTTCGATGTTATTGATCACACACTCATAGAGAGAGAGAGAGAGCAACTGTTTTCATTGTCGTTGTGATTCGTAAAATTAGAGATAGAGAGAGAGAGAGAGCGGCCGAATTGGGTTGCAGATGACATTTGAAATTTAAATCTATGCTTTACGTTTTTGAGAGCTTTGAGGTTGTACATTTGTGCTTGTCAGTTTGTAAAACTATTAATTTTAAGAGTTTTGGTAAAATTACCATTCTATCCTTCCTATATGTATATTAATATAGTATATATATATATATATGTATACATCTATTACTATATATCATGTATATAAAAGAGAGAATATGAAATTGTTGAAACTTTAAGAGTTTTACAATAAACAAAGTCCAATGTACAAGTATTCTATGTACATCTCTTAGAAATTGAAAGAAATCCAAAGAAGCGGGAGATCATTTGGAATTTTATGAATTTTGAATTTTGAAATACTGACTTATTAGACTTTTGAAACCTACCCAATCCTGTCTCTTTCTTTTCATTTGTTGAAAGAGAACGAGAAGAGAGAGAGAGAGAGAGAGAGAGAAGGATTGAGATCTCCGGTGGTCGTGTTTGTGTTTTATAGAAGCGCAAACATCATCTGAGGTCTCGCGATGGTCTCCTACAGCACAAACATGTCCGGTGGCGGGAACGACATATGGATGAAGATCGAAGTTGGCCTTGTGCTGTGTGACATTCGTCAATTTCGGGTCTCGATTCGTATTTGTTTTGTAAACTTTATTGATGTAAACCGACCCGTTTTGTAAACCGAAACCTTGGATATAATAAAAATGATGGATTTTATGTTACATTATTGTTTTATACTTGTCGGGTCTTAAAAACACCCTTTTCGGTCCTTAAAATGGCCTTAAAACGCTTAAAAACAACTCCGGGGGTCAAAACTGCCAATTTTGAAAGATCAGATTTTTCTTTTGTGACTTTAGAGATGCGCTAAAGTCCAGGGGCAGAGACTTTAGCGCCGCTCTAAAGGCAGTCTGCACCAGCTGCACGTTTTTGCTTAATTTTAAGCAAACATGTGACCAAAACACCCTATTTTCATGCAAAACCCTTTATGCTTGACCCTTTCAACTTACCCTATATATACACTACCCTTTCAATCCATTAATCTCTGCTACAACTCCAAATTCTCTCTCAAATTCAAAGATTTTAAGGTTATTTTTATTGTGTTTTTGAAGGTTTGACTTCTAAAAGTCAAACTGAGTTATTTCTTTCTTTTTAATTAGCTTATGTAACCTTATTAATACTTGTTTATGGTGGTACAATATATATATATAATACACACCCCTTGTTTCCTTTATTTGTTACTTCACCGACTCCGGTTGGTTAAGTTTCGAATGTCATAAGGCAAGGTTTCATGGAGGACTTCGTGTTCTTGATATATACATACACACACATAACTTATTATACATATCATTTATGCTTAACTTTTGCTCATTTTTAGTTTGTTAGTCACATTTACAAGTCTTGGGTATGTGGAATCCGTCTACGAACTCATTGTGAGATGGAAACCGAACCAAACCGAACTTTTGTTAAAAGACTTGTTGTTGACCTTTTAGTTGTAGAATTTAAATATTTTCATTTGTACATTTTTATACAAGATCTATGATATATGGGTATGTAGAATCCATCTATGAACTTGTTGTGAGATGGAAACCGAACCAATCCGAGTTTTACTCACTTAAGACACACAAGTGTGTTTTTAGCTATCAAGACTTGTATATTTCTTTAAAAATAGTTTACAAACAGATTTTAATTATTATCTTAAGTACTTGGAATTGTTGGATCCAACTTGGTCTCATAACATAGTTGGCCCGACAAAACCGAACACTCGCTTAACGTACGTTGTTAGTTCTAAAACAATAGATCTACATACTTGGTTAAGTGTTATTATGTTTTAATGAGTTATCTCATAATAATTAATATTTTGGAAAGTTGACTTTGGGTTTGACCATTTGTCAAGACCCGAACCGACAACTCGAACACTCGTTAAAAACCTGTTTTAGTATCTTTGTCCCAAAGGAACTTGCATTTTAGCATTTTTCCCACCTTATTACTTAACATTGGTTAAGTAAATATTAAGGTTAGATACTTTAACCCTGTTTTGAGCAAACTCACATTTTTAAAGGGTTATTATTATAAATTCTTAAATAGTTACATGTTAAACCTTGAACTTTAAATTGTTTACTTTTTGCAACAATTATTTTATTTAAAGATCTTAATCTTTCAAGTTTATTACTTGAACGTGAGTAACTTCATACCCCGTTTTCTATCTTTTGTTTTGGGGTGACATTTCATCTTATCTAAACTAAATGTTTTATACTTGGGTCTTAAACCACAAACGTTGTTGTATACTTTACTTAAATATTTGCTCGATTTGGTGTTCTATGCTTATATGTCTATGTGTTTATCGCTTTCAGTTGGTTGAATCTATAAATCCTAGACTACTTGGCATCCCCTTGTAGCAAGGTGTCGTTAACGTAATGCAATTAACGATATTCTATTAAATCCTAGACTACTTGGCATCCCCTTATGGCTAAGTGGGGCTAACGTAATTCTATTAGCGATTGTCAATTTATCCAAGTTGTTGCTTTTATTTATTGTTTCGTATACTAGTTTGTGGATCTTTCTTATTATATACTATTGTTACTCAAACTTATGAATTTGCTCACCAACCTTTGTGTTGATAAACTTTATTTTGTGAAATGTTACAGGTTTGCATATTGGTTGATAATTTGATGCTTGTGGAGAAAAACGAATGTCAAGACCTTTAAGTTATTAGCAAAAACGAACAATATTTGATTTGCTATGTTTTGTTATATTTTGTTGTATTTGGCTTATGAATATTTGGTTATGTGACATTTTCGATGTTGTGAAATGAAATGAGTTTGTTAAATATTGTCGCTATAAATAGTGTCATGCGCTTATGAGCAATCGTTGCACCCCGGCATGTTCCGCCGCCTTTGGTCGGGGTGTGACATGCTGTGTTCAAATCTACCGATGGCGGAGGATTATTTAGCGTGATGTAAGCCTCTTAAGAGGTAATTTTTTTTGTCTAGGTATGTTCAAGCGATGTCGATTTTAATCTGAACGGAGACATGAAAATAATTTGGGTGTTTTATAGTTACGATTGAGGCCAATCTTGGACAAGTTTGAAGGGGTCTAGGGTTGAATACGAATTATGGGGACTCTCAAAATTCATAACCTTAAAAGTATTCCGGTTCGAGATCTAGGTAATTATATAATATATTACGTGTTCTATGCCCTTTTCGTTATTAATTATACGTTTCACGATTTATTCTACTCTCGAATAATTATACTGTGTATGTGTGTAACTAGGTTGTTTTGAAGGTTTATTTGCTTAAAACACCCGAGATTACCAATGATGTTCTCGCAACTTAAAAAACACGACCAGGGTAGTAGTGACAAATATATGGTTTTATGACCAGGGTTTTCTCTTATTAATGAAGTAACTTCATTTTTGGCTATTATAATCCTTTGAAAGTGGTTATAATTTGTTTCAACGAACCAAGGATCAAAGCATGACCATAGAACAAGTAATATCTGCATTCGCAGCATGCAAGGCTTTGAAATTGGATCGTTTGGTGGTTGTTGGTGGTATATAAATTAACCGTAAATACATATAATTGACTGTTGATGGCTTTGAAATTATCTTGGTGTTTTCTAACCAACCATGGTTTTGCTTGAAGGGGGGTAACATCTAGCACATATTTTGTACCTATGCTACTCAGCTAGCTAAGACTTTTGCAGAAGCAAAACTCTCTACAAAGGTAGTTATTTGTGCTCTACGCCTCTAATTGCTATACAAATATCTGATGCACGAAGACTTATGTAAATTAATATTGAAATTGATTTTATTTTTACTAGTGGATGGAATACTTGTGACCATGAATGATGAGCATATCATAGTTTTTATTGAAGTTGACAGTATGAACATATTTGGAAATTGGAATATTGAAAGATTTAACAGAAGTCAAATAGGCAAGAAAATATATGGGCGTTACGGGCTACTTCGGGTAATATTCATGCTGCGGTCGATTACACAAGTTGTTAAAAGGACGAGGAAAATTGGATGGCAGGGAGTTGTGATTCACGAGCACTGTTGTGCGCAACATGCAGGTAACATTGTTGTAGATGACCAATTTTATATTATGGCGACGGACAAAACAATATTACAACCAGTACTAACTGCAACAGTTGCTGTCAATATTGCAATTTTTGTCCATAACTTTGAGAAAGTACATCTTTGGTCACCAATTTTTTAAAAGTGCATCACCCATGGACCCTAAAATGTTTGGGCATTAGTTTTTCCAGTTAAGATGAATGACTAAAATGCGCTTAATATTAAGGGCTCTTTTTTTTTAGTTTAGTATCAAGGGCATAGTATTGTTATTTTTAATATTATTTTTTTTGTTTCAGGCTGATGAAGTACAACAGCAAAGAAGATAGATGTTAATATCATCATCGTAAATGTATGGGTTTCTTACTAGGTAAGCATCTGAATTTGTAGGCGCAGGTCACAATTACCAAATCAAATAAATAAATCTCATACAACATTAAACCATATTTGGATCAGTACTCTATTTTTTTCCAAGAATGATAGAAAAAGGATTGATTGATCTGAAAAATATAACATTACTTAATAATTTGTGCTATTTTCTATATCTTTGCAGTTGAGTTTTGTTTGATATTATTGTTTTAGCAGTTGACAATTCAAGTTTGTTGACTTGACACAATCATTTTAACAGTACACAAGGTATGCAACTCAACCTTACATACTTGATATTGCCTGTTTCTATTAAGAAGTTCAGATTAGCAACATGAAAAACAAGTTGAAATTCATACCAGAAAAGTGAAAAACAAAAATACCGTCCCAAATTGAACCAGAGTGGTTCAGCTCCCTTTTCTAAACCCTACCTGTTTTGACCCATATTAATTTTTGTCAAAAAAAATATAATCTCGTTTGGACATAGAACATTTTTGAAAAAGATCGAATTCGTTGACTTGACACAGATGAAAATTTTCTTCTAAAAAGGTTTCATCAAAACTAAAAATCTATGTTAAGCTTTTTATTATTTGTTAATTTTAAGGTGTCATATTTCAGGGTTGTGGCATATCAAAACATCATGCTTTGAAATTTGTAAAATTGGCAATAAATTGATTAGTTTTCATAGTAGCAGGTCATCTGGATTCCATAGTCGATGAGAAACTGGACGAATGCAGGTTGTTAGTTTAATCACTTAATGTTGTTGCAAGGTGTTTGTGTATATATCTTGAAATGCAATGGTACTTGGTATTGTAATGACTCTATATTGATATTGTTTATACTATGAAAATGGTTTATAATGCAACAGTTCCTTTGGAATGCAGTTGTTGACCTAAAATACTCAAAAGTAATGAAAATTGTACTTATTAGATACAGATTGGCTAAATTATAGATTGCTCACACACTTGATGCAATATTTCATAGCTGGTCAATATTTTGAACCTAGGTACATTATACATTGTTTAAATAATATGAATTTTAAAAATTGTGCCAATGCATGATCTTGAAAAAAAATAGGAGAGTAATAGAGTAATAAAAAAATGTTGTTCAAATAGTAGTTTATAAACAATAGTTGGACATGCTGGATGATCAAGCTTGATACCAAATTCAATGAAATCACCCTATTAAATATGGTGTACAAATTTAAATAACACCGGCAATTAAAATTTTAACAAACATTTTCATATTAGTAAGTTGTGACTCCAAAATAATATCAGTAGGCAGTGACTCCATAATAGTAAGTTAAACATGAATGTTGCTATTAAATTGTGATCCAATATGTTCATTCCATAGATGGTCATATAATTCTATTATATTGTTATTTGATGTTAAAGTAGGGATGAGCTTGGGATGGTAACGCTACCGATCCTAAAAATCCGGTACCAGTACAAGTATCTGTGTCAAAATCTCAAAAGTTGATACTGATTCGGTGCCGGTACCAGTATATATATACATATATATATATATATATATATATATATATAGATGGTGTGCTTTATTTTAAAGCTTTCTCACACTTTTCGTAAAAAAAATGTTTTTTATTGAACCGTTATATATATATATATATATATATATATATATATATATATATATATATATATATATATATAACGGTTCAAATAAAAAACAATTTTTTTACGAAAAGTGTGAGAAAGCTTTAAAATAAAGCACACCATCTAAATATGACACTATAACATGTAAATAGGAAACTATACAACTTTTAGAAACTACCAATTTCAACCATTAGATCTTGGAATCCAATGGTGTACATTCATTCTTATGCTTCTCACAAAACTATTGTTTTTTACATTAACCCTACCTTACCCTATATATATATATATATATATATATATATATATATATATATATATATATATAGGGGGAGATTAACGTACAATAATCAGTTATCGTACATTAGATACGCGAGCCTTTTGAACGTCGATGTTAATTTCACATGGTGGCAGTTTCGTAAATAACCCAAACAGTAGTTCGTGATCAAATTCATCGATTTAAAATCGATTCCGATCCAAATTCAGAACTCCTTAATTTATCACATCCAATTTCTAAACTCTAATCACAACTTACAGTATGAAATCAAAGTCAAAAACCAAAAATTGAAATAGAACGTCACTGAACATTAAAAATCTTCAAATTGATCAAAAATTGATGATTTAATCAATCGAATTGATGTGTAAGAGGCTTTAGAATCATCAATCGATTATGTAATTGCAGAAATAACGCACTCAATCGAGCTCTGATTAGGGTTCAAAATATTATGTTTAAACGTTCTGAAACAAAACTGAATACCTTTAAATGTTCTGACCAAAACAGAACATCTTTAAACGTTCTAATACATTCAAAAAAATTCTAGGTAATTGATTGCTATTTCCTGCAATTTCTTCTCCATCCACATCAGATTCAATACCTGCAGTCACATAACCAACTATTTCAAAGTTATATATCAATAAACTAAACATAATTTATTTAACAAATTTAGCATACAATTCGAGTATTTGCAATATGGTTCAACATTCTACCCGGCAGTAATGAGGTATGTATCACCAGCAGATACATGGCCTGCACTAGATATGTCCCATAATCCGGTCCATGAATCCTTCCAATCGGCACATTTTTGGAGAAGAAGTGGTTGTGTACTTTCAGCAAATATCCAAATGTGAACAGCTCGGTGATAACCGCCATCTCTATGCACAACACTTCTGCATAAGATAAATACAAGGATAATGTTACCTTATTACATTATGTATGGTTGTAACAAATACTTGATCTTGACTACAAAATTCAAATGGAATCTCAATTTCAAAATGAACAGCATTTACTTAACATACAAGGAAATGAAATCAACTCTGACTTTGAGAAGCAAATTAATTTGAGTTTTATGGATGAAACTTGAAATCAAATAGATTATGAAGTAAGAATCGGTGAACCTATCACTTGATATGCAGGCGTTATGAAGGGGCAGACTGTACATTCAAACGTTCTAATACATTCAAATAAGTTCTGGGTGTAAAAAAAATGAACATCTTTAAACATTCTAATACGTTCTAAGAAGTTCAGGGTGTTTAAAAAATTTTAGAAGTTCTGATAAAGTTTAGAAGTTTTAAGAAGTTCTGTGTGTTCAAAAAAGTTTAGAAGTTCTGATAAAGTTTAGAAGTTCTAAGAAGTTCTGGGTGTTCAAAAAAGTTTAGAAGTTTTGATAAAGTTTAGAAGTTCTAAGAAGTTCTGGGTGTTCAGAACTTCAAAAACTAACAAAAAAAAAATTAAACACCTGTAAACATGAAATTGAACACTGAAATCACTTCATATAATCTCATAATCATCAAACAATCGTCAATCGACCGTTAATTTGATCATTGATTCGATCATATGAACAAAATATGGAACGTCTGCAACTGGGATTACTCAAAACTCAAAATTGATTAATTGAAAATTCAAATTGATGATTAATTGGACCAATTTCAAAGTTTAATTGATCAATTAGTTCAACAATTTTAATTTCAATTGGTCATTTTATCAACTGACCTGTGAAAAAGGCGTAACGAGGAAGATGGTGTTCACGACAGTAATATCGACAGTCGCGACGGTGGATGCAATCATTGGACGGTGACGGTGAAGGTGTATGGAATCGATGGAGCAGTGGATCAGAGTTGATGGGAGCAGGAGAGCAGTGGAGCAGTGGATGGTCGCGTGTTTTATGAAAATCGATGGTGTAGAAACTCGTGTACCTATTGTATGATAAGGGATTATTGTATTGGATCCTTTATCTCTCTCTCTCTATATATATATATATATATAGGGGATGGATCATGCGAGAAGTGATGTTACAGTAAGAAGTGCAAGAAGTGAATATCATCCATTGATTGTACACATCAATGGTTTAAAATAAGAGATGGCATTTTTGTTATTATCTTAAAAATGTAATAGATGTTTTATGTAAAAAAGGGCAAAATATAAAGTTGTAGGCTTAGAAGTTGTAACGTCTATTCTTTGTTCTTTCAAGCCCATATTTCGCTCCCAAACAGTTCGCAATAGGCAAAGTGCAAGATCTCTTCGTTTCTCCACCATTTTTCACCGTTTTTCATCCCGTTCGATCCATATCTGAGCTAGGGTGACCCCTAAGCTCATCTTAGGTTCGGTTTACATCCGATTCCCCCGGATCTCGTGACTTTAACGGTTTAAAGGTGCCAGCTCGTCGTTTCGCGATTATATCAAACGGGTTTAAGCTCATACAACATCATAATATTATTACCTCGGGTCGGTGTTCGGTTCCCTTCTTGGTTTCGGTTTAGATAGGGAGAGAACTAGAGAGAGAGCTTAAGTGTGTGTTTTGGTGGTGTATGGAATATGTGTGAAATGAATTAAATGGGTGATTTAAGGTTTATATAATTATGGATCATGGGCTTAAGCCCATGGTCTTTCCTACTTTCTTTTATAACCAAATTCCATAACCCATATCTATTTAATCCAACACTAGCCCAACTCATATTCTATTTATCTAAACCAATAGCGACCCACAATAAAATAGACGAACTTTATTTTATTATTATGATCAAAAGTAGGATGTTACAATAAATTCATACATACATTTCGTTATGTATATATTGTAGGAACGGGTTCGTGTCATGAACAAGACATAGATAAATATCTAGAATCAACGTGAAGGTGCGGAATCCTAAACGTGATCGAAAACAACAAGATTACTCATTATATTCTCTCTATTTCTCATATATCTATATTAGTGAATTACAATCGGATTTGACAATTATATAACAAGTACAAGTTGGACCAAAAAGCTCTCCAAAGATCTACTAAAATATGACAATGATAAGCCTATTTATACTAGAACATATGGACCATATAAGCCTCCCCAGCGTATAAAACCTATACGCTCTGTATAATTCTTATACGTTACTAAGACTTATACCTCTCTTAGACAACGTAGATCTAACATTTTCAGATCGTGTAACCACTACAAGACCAAAGCGATAGATATTTTATGTACTAACAAATTCCCCCTTGGATATTGCTTGGTCTTGGTGTCTAAGCAGTAGACGTTCATGCTTCAACAGACTCCCTCTCGGATATTACTTAGACTAAGGTCTTAAAACTTAAGTAATCTTAACAGACTCCCCCTCGGATCTTTTAGAATTAACATGTTAAACCTTTGAAATTTCTTAACATTCGGATTTGACTGATATTACATTGTTATCCGAACTTTCAAAACATGACTCTCTTTCAACACATACTTGATCAGATGAGTCCTTTTTCTTAACGATCCAGTGATATAACTTTGATTTGTATCGTTTCACATAAAATTTCAAACTTTCAAACCTTTTCACACCACAATTTTTCAAATCAACAATCTCAGCATCTTTTGGTTTCCCCGAAACAATTTTAACGGTATCGTCTTTTCTTTTGAAAGTTTGCTTCGGAGGATCCTTTTGAATACGTGATTTGGAGCTCGTATTTTTAGATTTTGAAATTTTAAATTTTCTGTAGATCGATATCTAGAATCAACGTGAAGGTGCGGATCCCTAACGTGATTGAAAACAACAAGATTACTCATTATATTCTCTCTATTTCTCATATATCTCCATATTAGTGAATTACAATCTGATTTGAAAATT
This sequence comes from Bidens hawaiensis, assembly GCF_021521415.1. Lineage (NCBI taxonomy): Eukaryota > Viridiplantae > Streptophyta > Magnoliopsida > Asterales > Asteraceae > Bidens > Bidens hawaiensis. The sequence continues at coordinate 85,504 of NW_027505165.1, forward strand.
ATAGAATAAGTACAAGTTGGACCAAAAATCTCTCCAAAGATCTACTAAAATATGACAATGATAAGCCTATTTATACTAGAACATATGGACCGTATAAGTCTCCCTAATCAATAAGACTTATACGCTCCATATAAGTTTTATACGTTACTAAGACATATACACGTCTCTTAAGCAATGTAGATCTAACAGTTTCAATTCGTTTAACCACTACAAGACCAAAGCGATAGACATTTTATGTACTAACAAATTACCCCTTGGATATTGCTTGGTTTTGGTATTTAAGCAGTAAAAAATCATGCTTCAACAGAATCACCCTCGGATATTGCTTAGACTAAGGTCTTAAAACTTAAGTCATCTTCAACAGATTCCCCCTCGGATCTTCCAGAATTAACATAAAATCGTTGAATTTTCTGAACTTTCGGATTTGACTGATATTGCATTGTTATCCGAACTTTCATAACTTGACTCTCTTTCAACACATACTTGATCGGATGAGTCCTTTTTCTTAACGGTCCACAATATATAACTTTGATTTGGATATTTTCCCATAAAATTTCAAACTTTCAAACCTTTTCACACAACAATCTTTCAAATTAACAATCTCAATAGCTTTTCGTTTCTCCGAAACAATTTTAACGGTATCGTCTTTTCTTTTGAAAGTTTGCTTCGGAGGATCCTTTTGAATACGTGATTTGATGTTTGAGCTCGATTTTTAGATTTTGAATTTTGAAATTTTTGTTTTTTGGTTTTAAGAACATCAACTGATTTTGGAATGTAAGCAAATTTAGGACTATTCTTATAACAAGCCGGTTCCTCAGTTTGTTTACGTTTGTCCTTTTGAATAATGAAATCTTTATTGAATTGATTTCGATACTGGGTTTCTTTCTCGCTCTCAGATTCCATACCATGTCCGAATTCAACCTTTTTAACGAATTTTTTGTGGTTTCCCAAAACTCTATTACCATGCTCATGCTTATACCCCACATCATGATCAATATATCCATAAACAACATCCCTAGTTACCTCATCTTTACTAATCGGTTTGGAAAGAATATAGTTTAGAACAAAAGATGCTTTTTTGTAACTGTTAAGCTTCAAATCAACTCTTTCAGTCTCAATCTTAACAGTTTGTAGTTCTTGTTTAAGTGCAACATTTTCATCAATGTATCTGTTTATGGTAGGGATGGCAATGGGTCGGGTTTAGGTATTCCCAAACCCATACCTGGATATTAAAGTTCGCCCCAAACCCGTCCCAAACCCATCGGGTTTTAATCGGGTAATTACCCGTCGGGTTTCGAGTTTTCCCATCGGGTTTCGGGTTTCTTACCGGGTTTTAAGAAAATACCCATCGGGTATATCCGACTCAGAAACCGCCAGGTTTTGACAAAATATAACTAATCGATTACAAAGATTGTTAACATAAAGATAAAATATTTCAAATAATTGACATAAACAAATTTTGACATATAATATATTTGGAATATAGCATATATATAATATAATAAGTTATATCGGGTACATCGGGTATATAATCGGGTAAATGGGTTTATGTTATCGGGTAATTGGGTCGGGTAATCGGGTATATTAGAAATCCCAAACCCGTCCCAAACCCGCGAAAAATTTCAAAACAAATCCCAAACCCGTCCCAAACCCTAAAGGGTCGGGTATTACCCGTCCCATTTATGTCGGGTTTCGGGTTTTCCCATCGGGTTCGGGTTTCATTGTCATCCCTAGTTTATGGCTTTCTCATTTTGATCAATCTTTTTCCAAAGTTCCTTTTCGCTTTCATGAAGTTTATCATAAGTTTCCTTAAGAAGTTCAAGCTCATTTTGTAAAGAGTTAGTGTGAGTTTTTAACATTTTGTACTCCACATCTTTTTCTAAATATTCTTGATAAAGTAACTCACATTTTTCACATGATTTTTCATGAGCACACTTTTCCGAACATTCACAAATATCAATTTTACTATTATTTTAGAAAGACAATTCACGATCCTTTATCTTTACGATGAATTGTGAGAGATTGTACGTGTTAGGGTTTGATTGTATTGACATAATGAATGTATCCCAAACTTCAGGTGAAGCTTCAACAGGTGTATCGGCCAACCTGTCAATGTATTCGAACTCACGTTTCTCACTTCCTATATGTTTAATTTTGCTCATAAGCTTGCAATACCTTTTGATTAAGCGATCAAGCGATTCTCCATTCATCATCTCACGGTGTTGCAATATCTTTTGAAAAACAACCCATCAATGACATCCACCATCAAAGCCCTTCTGCCTAGCTGTAACAGTCGTTGATACCAACAACTTCAAGAACTGAAGCACCTCTAATTGTAATCAAAACGAAAATCCAAACCTGGTGGCAAAAATCGACAACTTCACGATCTGTAAACTAAACCCTAGTACGGATTATACAGACAATGGTGGTAGCAGCTTCAAACAGAATAACAGAGATCAAGGGATTCATGGCTTCCAAAATCGTTAATGAAACCATCCGGTCCAATCGAGCCATAATCACCAAAAATCCTTTGAATCCAATCTTCAAAACTGGATAAAGAAGCAAACTGAGAATTGTGACTTTAGTGCAAAAGCATGTGTTTAACGAGCCAGAGCTCTAATACCACTTTTTAGGTATCGATAATCGCAAGTACGCAACGGAATAAACAGCCACACACACAAACGAAAGAGTAAACAAGAACACGATATTTACGTGGTTCGGTCAAGGCGACTTACATCCACTTGCTGCATATAGGGTTTCTTTATTGCTCAATGGTACAAAGATTACAATTATAATAGAGAGTATTTATAGATACCTAATTATTTATAGCTTAGGGAAAAAACAAGTCAAATGGGCTTTCCTTTCTAAACTCATTTTGTTATCAAAACCTCGTGTTCTTGCTGTTTGGTTTGTTTAGATTTTAATTTCTCAGATCTGACTGATTTAGAGGTGTTTCCAGATAAAGTTTGCCTTTTTCTTGTGTGTTTGGATTATACTAGTTCGGATCTGGTCTATACGTGGTTTTGAAGCTCATGGTCTAGGTGCTTCTGTGAGTTTTTCAGCTTTGTTCGCATATAGAGTATTAGATCTGCTCGCATATTGCCAGATCTGGTCTCCTTCACATTCGCAGTTTGGTAGCGTTCGCACTTGCATAGGAATTCCAGGATTGATTTGCATTTGGGGTATGCGAACCTAATTCCGAGATCATAGTGAATTTGCGAGACTTAGTTTTTGCAAGCTGTGTGAGCTTGCAGGTTTTGCAAGCTGTGTTTGCGAGTCTGACTTGATTACGAGCCATATCTTTTTCCAGTCAATAGCCGTGCAAACCTATTGATTGTTTGCGAACCGAGGTACTAGTAGCGATCCAACTTTTGTGAGCTAGCCTTTGTGAACCCATGTTCAGATAAAATCTCGTTCAAGTTGACCCTCGGTAGTAGGGTTACAACCCAAATTTTGATATAATTTTAATTATATGTGTCTTACGACACATCAAATGCCGGTTCATGTAACGATGTTCCTCTGTGCGTACCGCAATCACAACCAATATATAGAAATCATTCAACAAAATAACAATGTATCGATACACTAAACACCTCTGCAGTCCCAACAATGTCACTAAACCTTCCCACCAAAACGAATAATGATAACTAAACAACAATAACAAAAGAATCACTTGATCTACAACAACAAATATCAATGTTTCATCAATTCACCTGATTGCTAAACAAGCTAGATTTTCTTTTTGGTGCAAGAGTTACTCTAGAGTTCATGATTGCTGGGTGTATTAGAATTAGAGGTCTTAACTGGATAACAAGTCAACACATTAATACCGCATATCCCCATCACATCCGTACCTCCACGCAGTACTTGTATAAATCCATCCTTGCCCCACTCGGGTCCCCATGAGTTCTTAACGATCCAGTACTTTATTCCCTCTGGAGTTGCACCATATCCTACAATTGCGACACCGTGATTAACATCCACTCCACATTTTCCATTAAAAACTCCATACAAATCCATGGAATGAAAAAGAAATTAAGGTTATGTTTGTTAAATTTCGATTTGGGTTTCGTGTTTTCTGTTACCGATGAATAGAACTGGAAATCATGGCCGTTCGCCTCAATGGCAGCCGATACAGGTTGGTTTGCAACTACTTTCATTATTGCTTCCTCATTGAGTTGAGGCACATCCTCAAATCCATTAATCTTTACCGTTTTCTTCACGATCTGGATTAAGAAGGCGAAACGTACAAACAATAACCTAACAGTTGATAGAGCGAACATATTTGATCGCTGTTTGAGTTAAACAAGTTTTGTACCTTTGAGGGATCGCACAATCCTCTTTGACCGGTGTAAGGATAGTTATCTTCTGTAGCTAGATCTCCATGTGTCACAAGGAAAATAAATGCTGGTTCCATTATCCCGCCACTGCATCCATTGTTTGTTTCAGTCTCACAGTCGATAAGTTGTTGTTCCGACAATGATACCAGTTCCCCGGTTCTGATTGCGTTTATTCCTTCTACAGCAACCACTGTGGAAAACGCCCAACATGCTCCTGTAATATTGAGAAAGGAAAATAATTTGTTCAAGACTTAATTGTACTATATTATTTTATTGGACTATATATAAAAAACGGAATGCAAACCTTAGAAACCTAATGTGGACCATTGGGCTCACACTAATAATATAAATAATAGTGATATAGTCCAATAGATTTAAGGTCTGAGAAACAGGATCCAAGTAATTTTTGTACTTTACAAAACGTATTACCACATTTGAGTTGATCCTTCGGGGTAACAGCGTTACGGGTCCTCCAATCGATAGCAGGAGGGAGATTAGAGACATTCTCATACATGAAACTCGAGGAGTTGCTCTTTTCAATTCCTTGAAGTTTTTGAAAATGCTTAATCTTGGAGCTAGCATATGTGTGACCAAACTCATGGTTAGCCAGGGTTGCAAACTTGTTCAATTTCAACTTATATGGCTTGTCCATCTTGTTTGTTTTGTGAACATGTTCCACGTTCGACTTGAACACATTGAACCGATGGCATTTCTCATCTTGGCTTACTTCCTCAACGTTGTGATGGTTCCTCCACCTTTCATACAATCCCTGCATGCCCTCCTCCGATGTAAGCTCTTCCTCATCATACTCAAAGCTCTCCACAATGCCTAGAATCAAAGCCAAAGAAAGTGAAAGTAAAATAAAATATTTTATTTCCATTTTTTGCTGGTTTTTTTCGGAAAGTTATAAATTTGGCGATTGGTTTACTTAGACGAAATTGGATTCAGCAAAGATAACAAGTGAGATAACCTAATTAGTGACTTATGGGCATAAAACACTCATTCAAGATAGATGGAGACATTTAAATAGTGCCCTTTGTTTAAATTTAGAAATAAAGTTTTATTCACTTATTTTCAGGGTTTTTAATTAGGAATTAGAGATTGATTCAAAGGTATGGATGGTGATTGTAAAGTGAATGTTAATGTGGCTATGCATTTTGTTCGGATTTGAATGGGAAAAGGTGCGACTTTTATGTGTTATATATCAATGGTTGTTTTTTTTTTAAACAAAGTTTAAAATAAATCCACCAATGTGTCTAGTGTTAATTTATTTTTGTTAATTAAACTTTCATCAACCAGTAAGGTTCATATGTAAATGCACTACTACAAAACATGTCAGTTTGAAGCGGTGAAAAGTTAGCTTAAAAGCGATTTTTATCCGTTTTTAAGAAGTTTACTTTGAATGGACTTTTACCTCTGTTTAAAGCGGTTTGTTATTTTTACCCCAGTTTGAAGCGGGTAAGCGGTTTTATTAGATGAACCGCTTCTAACACACAAAAATCATACAACTTTAATATAATGAGTTAGCTTCTTTAATTACTAAAATCATGCAGCTTTGATGTTAACCATACAACTGCATATAAATCATATCAAAATCTGGATATTTAATTAAAAAATAATATTAAGCAAAACAAAAACATCTGCGTATATATATTTCCAAAATCATACATAATTTTCAAATTTGATCAAAATTACTAAAATGATACAAGTTTTCAAAATTCAACAATATCAAAATCATACAAATCTAATTTAATGTGGGTATGTTCGTAAACAATCTTTCAAAAAGTGGCAGCATTACTCCCATTATGGTATCATCAATCTCCTTGAAGGTAACAAATTCCGATTCATGTCTAATCTAAAAACAAATTAATAAAGTTAGAATAACCGAACAAAACCACACTCTTATATATAAGAACCCGACAAATGGTTAACAAAAAACAACCCGATCCGAAACTGACCCATAAACGCAAACTCGGAAAAAATGCATGACCTTCATTTTAAGTTTAGATCTAAAACCACACCCGACCCAAACAAACCCAAGCCCGAATAACCAAAACATATATTGTAACTAATCCCAATTGACTAGAATACCCTAGGTAACCAAAGTTAACCTAACCTGAGTTATAGAAATATTTTGTACATACTAACAAACACATTTAAGCAATAAAATACATACTAAAGACCAAAATATCACCAAAACAATAGGTCTCCAGGTTTTGTTTATATAATAAAACCAGAACAACCCAACACAAGACGGAATAACAAACCGGACTTAGGAACTAAAGAAAACCGCAAACCAAACCTAATATATATATATATATATATATATATATATATATAGTGTAATGAATAAATTATTATAAATAATTAGAAAATGCTTACATTGTTGGGGAATTGATTATGATAACGATAAACAAATTCAAAAATATGCTTTATGACCATATATCCACATTCCCAAGTGTCTTTTTATTGCCTACACTACAATAAAAAAAAAACTCTTAACTAGAAACCAATTAAGAAAAACAACAAAAGTACAAAAAATAGAAAGCATACATGAACCATTTCTATGCAAACATTTCCCCAAAAGCTTCTCGAATTATGTTCGCAAGAAGATAATTTTCTTGGTCCTTTACGCTTTTTAAAGAGTCTAAAATAAATACTTCTTTACGTTTGGGGAAATTATAAACAAGATCCAATGACCCCTACAAAACAAAAGGTTATGGAATAATTAGATAAAAGTGTAGTAATTAAAATACATAAAAATAAAATATGTATTACTCAGCCATACAAGGAGCAACAAATATTCTTTGTCTTTATGAAGACTTAATACGTCGATCATTTGAACTTTAACGTCTTCGGGTTCAAGTTGGCACTAACATCCGACACCATCGCCGGCTTTCAGAACCCACGTTTCGTTGTACGCGGCCATCGCCAACGATAAACTGTACACCCATATTCCACCAGTCATCACCGTACAAACAACTTTTCCGAGCCTCATCGACATACACATACTACGCTTCTTCACTGAAGCTTTCAACAACCCGATTTGAGTAACCCAGTGCGCGAATCCACTTTCTGTAAAATTCACAAGCTTTACAGTCCCATCAATTGTATCAGACTCTTGAATAAGGGCTTGGTTTTATATAGTTTGTACTTCGGGTTTAAATTTGGGGATGTGAGGTTGATGAGGGTGGTGGCGGTTGTGGTTGTCGTTAGTGGTTACGGCTGAAGAGAGAGAGAGAGAGAGAGGTATATGATGTGTGCGTATATAAATAAAGTTTTTTTAATTTGTTTTTTTTTACTTATTAACATTTTTTTAACTAAATAGGTAAAACGAATGATCTGTCCTCATGTGCAACCTGACTTAATAAGGAAAACTAACTGGGTTAGGGTCAAAAGACTAGTATAGTTGGATTTGTAAACGTAAAGGATAAAACATATCAATTTTGAAGATAAAAGAATAATAAATGAAATTTGGTACAAACATAAATAATAATTTCTATAATTCTGTCTTTTTTAAAAGAGAAAATGTGTTTGGCTCCAAAAGCTTTAAAGTGGAGATATTCAAAAGTGGCTTTTACTTTTTGAAAAGCAAAAAATAAAATATGAAAATTTAAAAGCTCACTCAAATACCCCTTTAATGCGAATGATAAATTTTTTCCATATAAGCATTTGGCCTTTTATCGCATTACTCGTAGTTCTTGCAATTGAAATATTAACTTGCTTGAAATACACTCTAAAATAAGGGTAAACTTATTTTACAAAAGGGGGAAAAATAATAAGGATAATCAAGATTTGGGTAAAAGAAAAGAAAAGAAAAAACTAAAAAGACAATAAAAAATGTCATAACTCAATATATTAAAAAAATAAAAAAGTAAAAAAATACTAAAATGTTTCCCCCGTCTTGCTCTATAAAAAATATTGAGAAAAAAAAGGTCATTATGTCATTTTATTTATCATTGTGTTTTTATTTAGTTTAGTCATTGATTATGCATTTTTTTCCTTAACACTGGTTTTTTCATATTATGTTATATTACTCAACATTGTGTTTTATTTTGCGATTTATTGTGGCTTTTTTTTTATTTAATCACTATAGTGAAAGAACAAAATCGGGTACATACCAATGCCTATTACAGGTAGAAAATGGAGATGGAAACAAATCAACTAAAGACCAGTAATTTATTTCATTGTTTAGCATAACTTGTATCTATTTATTTCTTTACGTTTGTTTAATGAAAGATATAACAAAAAAACGTAAATACAATTCAAACTCTTTGATTTTCAACATTGTATCAGAGAAGTGTTTATGATCCAAGGATCGGTCTGCTCATCATTTATATCATCGATTACTATTTACTCATCGAAGAAAGGGCCATGTCTGAAAGAGAGAAATAAACAATAGCCGAACTACCCGAATAACCAATCAACTCAAGAATGACATCCAAACTTAAACCCAAAACCCCAAATTTGCTTCTAATTCCATCATCTCTAGATCAACCTGCAATAATCTGTCACAGTGTCGCATACCATTGTTCTTGAACAACAACCTGTTGCAGCAACCAAAACCACCACCCTCAAGTTCGATAACTGTTTGTTGAATGTGAACCATAACCCTAATCCAATAATCGATACCAAAACCCAAAAACGGCCACCGTGGATGCTCAGGAGACCGTCAATAGCGGTGGTTACCATACAAAACACAACGGAAAAAAACCCACCAGAAAAGGAGTAGGAGTCTGTTGTTGTTTCACGCTTGTAAATGAAAAACATGGGGCATGATGATTTGTGAAATTACTAATTAGTATAAAAGAGAACTTTGGTGTCACAAAGTGAGTTATTTTTATTTTTGTATATGTAGTAATGGTTTTGATAGTTAGCATGTGCATTGGTGTTGGTGGGATGGTTTTGTTGATTAGGAAAGTGTTTGTACCGGTTTACAATCAGAGTTTGAATCCCTTGGGATGCCAAATAATGTTTTCTTTTATTAAATTGTCTTATTTATGTTTTTGTGTATATGGTAGATTGGTTTTTTTAGTTGTGTTAGGCTTTCTAAAACTTATATGGTGGAACAAACAAATGAAGGATTCGACCTTCTAGATGAAACATAGAATAACTGAGTGATTGCTTAATCCTCTTGATGTGATTTCTTTATGTATATTTACGTATATGTGGTGATCTTTTGTTTGTGGATATATTGGCTTTTTGTCTTAAGTGTGTTTGGAGGATTTTAATAAAATTAGCCGTAAAAAAGGAAAAACCAAAAAAGAAAAAAAAACATTTCTTCCTGATTGAGCAACTAAGCTTTTTATTTCCTTTAAATGTCTTGCTAACCGGATAATTGTGTTGTTAAGTGAAACCAACCGAATTTGGGTACAATCATCATATTTTATTTTAGCATCGGTACAGTAACGAAAACTAACCGGATACCAATTTTATTTTTGTTTTTGTATTTTTAGTTCTTGTATCGTAATGAACGTGACGGAGACCGACTAAATTTGTATAGACTCATCGCCTCAACGCTCGAGATCGACAACGCTTTGGTTTTACCAAAGCCAAAGCTTTACTGACCGACGCCACCCCATTGATCCACCTTTTAAATTTTTTTTGTTTTATATTTGTTTTAGTTTGATGTCATAACGCACATAACCAAAACTGACCGAAATTGTGCGACTTACCACCTCAAAGCCGAGACTTACAATGCTTGGGTTTACCAACGCTTGAATTTAACAGGCCGGATAAAACACTAGTTATATATATATATATATATATATATATATATATATAGGGTAAGGATCCTAAGAGAACCCTTTGCAAATTGAGAACTTTGAGAACCATTTTAGACCACTAAAAACACCTTTAAAAAATATTTAAAAAAATCATAAAACAAAAAATAATAAAAAATTTTAAAAAGTAAAAAAACCAAAATTCTTATATTTCATTCCGGTTTCATTAAAAAAATTAAAAAACAACAAAAAAACATAGTATTATACACATATGTATAATTTTATATAATCTTTAATTATGTAATATACACATATGTGCAGTATCATTTATCTTAAATTATACACATGTGTACAAAAAAACATGAAAATGTATATATGTGTATATAATTTAACTAAACCGAGTTTTTTTTTTATTTTTTATTTTTTTTTATGAAACCGGGATGATAAAATAAGAAATTTGGTTTTTTAACTTTTTTGATTTTTGTTTTTTTTGATTTTTAGGTTTTTTGTGGTCCAAAATGGTTCTCATAGTTCTCAATTTCAAAAAAGTTCTCTCATGATCCTGATCATATATATATTAACCCTTAAAAATGTGATACACAACTAAGTTTTAAGAAGCCAAAAATACTAACTAAGCCTCACACAACGACAATTGTAGGGTAGGTCCCGATACGAATCCGAAATACATGAATGATTCTACGTACACACCATAAACGTGTGGAATCCGTTTACGGAGCTAGTCGGTTACCGAAAACGAAAGATGTAAATATAAACTTTTTGTAGCTCAGTTATCATTTTGAAGTTCGTTACAATTCAGTTACAAGCGAATTTATAAATGAGTGTTCTAAGTCTTATACACTCGTAAAATGAGAGTATACATATTGTAGCTCCATTCACTTGGCATTCCCTTCCCATTTGCTTCCCATTCACTTGTCCATTTTCTTACTTTTAAGAAAATGGACTTCATTTGATTAATATTAAGCAAATAGACATCCATTTGCTTACATTTGAGCAAATGGGCACTCATTTGCTTATTATCAAACAAATGGGAATTCGTTTGCTTCATATCAAACAAATGGACATCCATTTTCTTACTATTAAGCAAATGGACATCCATATGCTTGGTCCTCAAACTATAAGCGTATAGACATCTTCTAGATCCTAAACATTATTCAAATACCTATTACAAAGAGTAAGCGACTCATTGGTTTAAATCTCAGCACTTTGTCACACAATACTGTACTAACAAACTCCCCTTTGACAATTGATGGAGTTCATTAAGCTTTATTCTTTGTCGCTTCAAGTTGGTCTTTCACTTGATCCTCACGTGTGTCTTTATACATGTAATGCCATGTAGAAAATACACTAACATGTAGCGATTGTGCATAGCACATAAAAACAAGTCCGGATATCAAATTCAAAAGACACGTGAGGTAGCTCCGAATGTTGAACCCTAACCAAGCCCTGCCTAATAAATTGATTTGTTTATTTTCTTTTAATTATTAAAAATTAAAATTACTGAAGTAACTAAAAACTTAATGGCACTAACGGATGCTAATGAGGACTTAACACGAACTCTCATGCTGGTAAATGGAACCACCTAGGTTGGGTTTCATAATGATGAATAACGAGCCTCTGGTATTAACAAAAGCGAGATGTAAATATAAATTTGTTGTAGCTCAATTATCATTTCGACAGGGTTTCGTTATAATTCGGTTACAAATGGATTGACAAATGAGTGCTCTAAGTCATGCACTTGTAAAAATGAGAGTATATATACTGTAGCTCTACTTGCTTGACATTCCCTTCCCATTTGCTTGTCCGTTGACTTACTTTTAAGAAAATGGACTTCATTTGCTTAATATTAAGCAAATCAATGCCCATTTGCTTGATAATAAGCATATAGATGTCCATGTCCATTTGCTTAATATTAAGAAAATCAATGCCCAAAGGCTTAATAAGCCAATGACACTCATTGGCATATAATCAAGCCCTTGGGCATTGATTTGCTTAATATTAAGCAAATGGACATGGACATCTATATGCTTACAAGTAAGCATATGGTCTCAAACTATAAGTGTATAGACATCTTCTAGATCATTAACACTATTCAAAGACCTATTACAAAGACTAAGCGACTCTTCGGTTTAACTCTCAGCAATTGTCACACAATAGTGTACTAAAAAACTCTCTCTTGACAATTGCTGCAGTTAGTTAAGCTTTAGTCTTTATCGCTTTCAATTGGTTGGTCGTCATGTGTATCTTTATACAGGTAATGCCATGTACAAAATGCACTAACATGTACCCATTGTGCATAGCATAAAAAATCAAGTCCAGATATCAAACTCAAAGACACGTGAGGTAGCTCAGAATACTGTACCCTAACCAAGTCCTGCCTAATAAATTAATTCACTTATTTTATTTTAAATATTCAAAACTAAATTTACTAAATTAACTAAAACTTAACGGCACAAATAGATACTAACGGGAGACTTAACATGAACTCTCAGGTATGGTAAATGGAACCACCTATGTTAGGTTTCCTAATGGTGAATAACTGGCCTCGGGTATTAACGAGCACGTACCAGGTTATAAAGACAGGCAGCTAAAGATACCAAGGGCAACTAGATATCTGGGTTGGTGTCACTAATAAACCCCTAATTAGCTACTCTAGAAAGCACTTAACAAATACCCATGAGAATTTAACGTATCCTAATTACACATCTCCAGGTAGGTCTCTATGCACAATTTCCTCTTAGACCCATACTCATAACAAATATAGGGAAAACGGATAATTAAATTTAAATCACTTAGTATCTAGACTTATATATAATTGAACCTAAGCTAATAAAGATGAACTGATTGATGCCCTGCAACGGACGACCTAAAATGGCTAAGCAAAAGGACAAACCCTATGGCTATCTAGACCACAAAATAACTACACGGGGTTTTAATATGACCAAAATATTATCATGCACGACAATATGCCACTAAACTAAACAATAAAAATATGAAAATGACATTAAATATTCCACGCATGTTCATTAAGAAACCAAAACCTCATCAAACAATCATAATTCAACCATAACTTAGGCGATTTTAATAGATTTAGCTACAAACATAAGAATTATTATCAATACAACTGTAACGATTCCGACGAAACCAGGGATACCCTAACCGGTAGACGATAGTTACGTCATATTTTATGTCGGGTACATGAGTTACCATAGTAATTATACGAGAATACATGGTTCACTGTACTGATTGTACGTGAATATATAATTCATCGTATTGAATATGCGATTAATCGATCGATAGTTATTGAAACCCGAACGAATCGAGGGTTCAATTATTGACGAGATATATGATATTTAGTGATGTTACGAAGTATTAAAGCTTCGGGATAAGTGGATTAAAGCACAGAAAAAGGATTTCGATTTAATAGTACGTCGGTGTGTTAAACGAAACCTTTAATACCAAACCGAGCAAGAGATGATCGATCAAGCCGAAAAAGATGCGCGATAATTAATGATATGATGTTTTAAGTTAATAAATGTCATGGTTTAAGTTTTTAAAGTTTTTAAATCGGTTTTATATAAATTTCATTTTTAAGCCGAAAAACGACCGTTTTAGCCTCGTTTTAAGCCGAATTAAACATTTAACCGAAAAACGAACTGAACCAGATTATCCAAAACATTATCCGGATTTCGAGAATCCAAACTTGTGGCTAGAAATGAAGAGGTGGGTCCCACCCCACCCCTCCAAGAGGCCGATCGGACACCACCCCCACAAACCCACTTCATTTTCTTTTTTCTCATCAAACACTCCAACAATCTTCAACTCTTTCAAGATCATGATCCAAAACCGAGAGTTCTAGCAAGAAAAACAAGGTAATGATCGAGTTATTCACATGTTCATCTTCGTTTCTTGAGTTTGTTTGCAAGAAAATGAGGTTTCAAAGATGAAAACCGATTCTTGCATGATCAAGTGATGTATACGGGTTATACAAGGGATCTTGGTCCAAGAAAGGAGTTAAACGGACCAAAAACGGATTTTTACGGTTAAATCTTTGTTTTTAAAGCAATAACCGAAACTATAGTGTAAGAGGCTTGATCGTGAGTGTAACTTGCTTGGTATTGTGGTATGTTGATTGTAGGCTATATGTAGTGGTAGATAAGGCGGAAAGACGAGTTTGTAGCTTGTAGTGGCGGAAAACGAAAGGTATATTCGGTTATGTTCGGTGTATGTGTTTTGGGACAGATTGTTGATGGTTTAGAGTTAGGTCATGAAATTTTACAGGGATGTTCTACACATGAAAATAAGAGTTCTGTGAATTTTTGGTAATTTTTGGACAAAGGATGAATATTTGGTGAATTTAATGCTCGGTTTTGGCCAAAAATGGTGAAAAATAGTTAAATATCATGAAAAATTCTGGAAAATTTCAGATAAGCTTTTTATATCATGTATAAGTCACACACAAAATTTGAGGTCAGTTGGAGAAGTTTAAGTATGCTTTTCGGTTAAACGAGTTCTAGGGTTTTCTAGCTCGGTTTTAGTGAAAATGGAATGTAAAGGAAGATTTTGGTTATGGAGAAATTACAGGGGCTATGTGGATGGCAGGGGACATCCAGGAAAAATTTGGGATTTTTCTAAGATCGTTTGGTATTTACGACATATTTAGTGTTTAAATGGTGTTTAAAAATAGATAAATAAATTTTAGACAGAATTACAAATTTTGTCCTTTAAAATAAGACGAATTACGGTTCGTGTCCTTTTCTAAGTTTCCTTGCAGGCGGTGTACTTTAAACTTTTTTTTCCTACAAGTTTTGTCCTTTACGCTAACTGGGTTAGAAAAACTCAGTTAAATACCCTCACGTGAGACGCATGTGAGGGCATTTTTGTCATTTCGTATGTACCTGCAAACTTCATCATCCACCACACCAAAATCAAATCAAAACCCAGATTCAATCTCCATCCAATCATCAAACCCATCTCTCAATTCCCCCAAATCCCCAATTTCTAGGGTTTTTCAAATATAAATCCTCAAATCTCCAATTCATCCTCCAATTCGATCCAATTCCTCAAATTCAATTAGCCTCGTCAGCCTCCTGTTGATTCTTGGTAGCCGTAAGTTTGCCACCAAGTTTGTTAAGATAATCTTCAGTCTGAGATAAAAACGAGGATAAAACCTCGTATCTCTCGGCAGCCTCACTGGGAACATTATTTTGTTGCTCTAGAAGAATCTCTCTATACCTCTCAACATCATTATTCTTCAAAGCTTCCATTCTTTTACTTAGATCATCATCTTCATTCCAGAATTCCCTCAACATCTTCTCATGATACTTAGCAACACCCTTGTTACGTGAAGTCCGTGCATCACGAATAGCCCAGTGAGATTCTAGAAGCTTCTTACGCCACTGAAAAAGAGATTTCAACTGGTTCTTTCTAATGGTTCTTTGAGCAGCTTGTACTTGTCTGTTAAGATCCAGTCGTTGGCGTTCACATAACCGAATAAATTTCCTATACGGTCTATCTGGCATAGCCATTATATGTTGTTGTTGTTGATCAACTTCTTCTCTCACACGTGTTTGTTCAGGCACCACCATTTCACGGCCATCGCCACCACCGCCGGAAACCACCTCCTCTCTGACGAGGCTAATTGAATTTGAGGAATTGGATCGAATTGGAGGATGAATTGGAGATTTGAGGATTTAGATTTGAAAAACCCTTGAAATTGGGGATTTGGGGGAATTGAGAGATGGGTTTGATGATTGGATGGAGATTGAATCTGGGTTTTGATTTGATTTTGGTGTGGTGGATGATGAAGTTTGCAGGTACATACGAAATGACAAAAATGCCCTCACATGCGTCTCACGTGAGGGTATTTAACTGCGTTTTTCTAACCCAGTTAGCGTAAAGGACAAAACTTGTAGGAAAAAAAAGTTTAAAGTACACCGCCTGCAAGAAAACTTAGAAAAGGACACGAACCGTAATTCGTCTTATTTTAAAGGACAAAATTTGTAATTCTGTCTAAATTTTAAATATAAAAATTAATTCTGGAAATATTTTTATAAAATTCCCCACTGTCAAAAAGTGATTGGTGCAAAATTTCAAGATCCGAGATTAAACGGATAATTATTTGTGCAAATTATCAAACTTTTAAAGTTAAAACGCGTAAACCGGTGAAGTTCGCTTAAGCGAGCTGACTGGTGTATAAAAACCCTAAAAATGAACTATTTTCATATAAATGAGTTAAACAAGTAAAAATAAATCATCCAAAAATAATTCGGATGATTTGAGTAATTTTTGTCCGATTTAACAGTTTCCGGTGCACTAAAGACAGAAACGGGTCCCGCGGCCGATCGGGGCGTCTAAACCGAGCTCAAATTTAACAACTCTAACTAAATTATCAGTCAACAACTATTTTCGGGTCGTGTGTGACCATACTCATTTTTGAAACGTAAAAACGGATAACCGTGCTAGGCACGCAAAACGAGAAAAACGATTAATAATGATTTTGACCATTGAACTTTAAACGAAATCACAATCCGAGTCCTGAGAAGTGTTCTGGGTTAACATTGCCCCCGGAACGGGTACAGTACTGGGTTAACAGTGTCCCCAGATGTACCGGTTAACGCGGTTAAAGTTATATTAATAATGAGTGTATAGTAACGATCGTAGGGATCATATTACAGATTGGACGTGTTAACTGATAATGATTTTTGTTACCTGCTTGCATGTGCTAAGGTGAGTTTCACGAGCCCCTTTTTTTTCTGAATTGTTTTCAAATATTTTCCCGGGGCGGAAGCATGTTACTAATAAAATGTTTAAGTACATACTGAACGCATGGATTTGCGTGTATTTATAAATATTTGATTATACGGGAATCGTACGGAATGGGTACAGTACTGGGTTAACAGTGTCCCCAGATGTCCCTAGAAGTGTTTCTGGGTTAACATTGTCCCCGGAATGAGTACTGTACTAGGTTAACAGTGTCCCCAGACAGAGGTTTCGCTTGTTGGCTCAGCATAATTACATCGTAATTCTGGGTTAACATTGCCCCCGGAATGAGTACGGTACTGGGTTAATAGTGTCCCTAGATAATATTATATTTTGATATGGATTTATCATGGTTTACTCAAATTGTGAAACTCACCAACTATTCGTAGTTGACCCGTTTTCTCACATGCTTTTCAGGTACAACTAAGATGAAGTGATTGCTTACGTGCTAAGTGCTTGATGTGTGTAAGATTTGCGGGCGGGATGTTAGGATACATTATAATAAATAGAATTATGTATCGTATTGTATGTTGTGTGTATCACCTAGACGGTAATGAAATACGAGATAATGTAATTTGAAGTATATTAATGTATTCAGTTTTCTTTATAAACAATGTGGTTGATATCAGAGGTGTCTGTCGCACCCCGTTTACGTTTCCGCTGCGGTTACGGGGTGTTACAACAACTGAGTCGTTTTAGTTCATTTTCTATTGAAACGGTTAAAATCCAATTATGAGTCAAACATGATTAATAACAAGAATAATTTAAAACTAACTAAAATATAATCCAAAGTGTAGGAAATTTTAATATAATATGTAGAACCTGACAAAGAATTGATGGCCAAAAACCAAATAATATATTAAGGTGTTTTGACAAACTACTGCTCTAAAACATATGATCTTACAAAACTGTTGATAGGAAAAGACTGAAGATACATCATCTGATTAATCAAGAGAAGATCCAAACAACTAAAGTCTAACAACTTATGGGTCAAACATAAGTTGTTTAGCAAATATCAGTAGTTAGCATAGGATTCTATTTAGTCAGTTGTTTGTATTCACTAATCAGTAGTTTGTAACCGTTGTTAGATGCCACTTTCACCTTTTAGCTCATTAATAGTTTAACACTTGTAATTAATGATGAAGAGAGTATCTTCTTCATTTACACTTTTTATGTCACAATACTCACCTGATTCATGTACTTTCGTGAGAATGCATGATATGATTGATTACGCTTTATGACATTAACAATCCAGTCATTGATATGAATACGTTTAGATTGAACTACGTTAGTGTGTGTAACTTTTTGTGTTGAGATGAAATTTAAGTAGAGTAATGAGATCCAGAATGATACAATAAAAACGGTTAATTAGAATAAGAGTTACAGGGTATATATAGACGATGAGCTCATTCGTTAGACATGCCTAACGAATGAGCCTCTTATTCTCTATCAATACATTAAGAACATTCGTTAACATCCCCTAACAAATGGCTTCATACGTTAGTCCCATTCGTTAACATCCCCTAACGAATGAGGACGAAAGACACGTAGACACATTCGTTATTAGCTACTCTAAAGAATGTGTCTTTACATTAGTGAGTAACTAAGGATTCTTGTTGTTCCGGAGGATCCAGCTATAGGAGAACCACAAACAGAGAGCTTCCCCCTTTTTCCGCCGACTATTTGGCCTATCTATACTTTATTTATCAAAATACCCCTATACATTATTCTAATACCAAAACCAATTAAACAAAGAACGAGACGCTTGACGATGTACTAACAAACTCCCTCTCGCCTTGAGCTCTTCGTATTTTAATTTCTTGAATATGCTAGTCTTCTGGTCAGCACAACTATGAATGCCAATTTCATAACATACTTGAACCACCCTTTGGAATTGCATAGCCTGATCGTTGTCATTCACGTTTGCCCATCTGATCTAATTCTTGTATAGCACTTCATGTTGGGTTTTAACAAGATTATCAAAGTGATAAAATCCCTATTTTACCAAAAACGCAGCGGATATAAAAGTTTTAAATCTTGTTAATATGATATGTATAAAACCAATTTTAAACATGCAAAACCCAAACCCGGATCCAAATACGAATCACACACTATCAAATACATGCATGTCACTATAAGTCCATGCATGTTACTACTACCTTTCAATATGACAAAACCGGGTGAAAGAGATGATGATTGAAAGGTAAGAACTTGAATATGGAAGCTCCTCAAGCTAGCATACCCCAAGCTTCAACAACACACCACTTCTAGCTAGGATTTGCACTTGAAATTTTCTTCTTCTTTTCTTATGTTGGATGAAAATACCCAAGAGAGGAAGAGAGAAAAGTTTACTTGGAAATTATGTGTGTTATGAAAGAATGAAAGAGAAAGACTTGGTTTTATTTAAAGGCATCTTTCTCTCCACCAATAATAACCATTGCATGTCTCCACTCACCTTGCATGTCTCCACTCAAACATATAATAATATTACATTTGAAAGAGTTATTATCTTTTTATTTTATAAAACTTTAAACATATATATATATATATCCATACGTATATACTTTTATAAGTTTATAACTTATAACTTATAAAACCTATTATATGTTAAGAGACATGCTTGGTTATTATTATTCACATATTGTTATTTAACCAACTTAAATAACACTATGTAATGTTCTTTCATAAAACATAAATCATCCATATGATTTGTTTATTACACAAGTACATTTTATTTAGAAACCCCTTTCCAAATAACTCAAGTGTTAATATTCATTTGTTATGATCACATCATATATGAACGAATATTATCGGTGTTTGTCTAGCTTGTTATTGGGTATGACCCGACTTGGATCATAACGTACTAGCCACATCAATTTAATATGTCTCTTGGGCAGACCGAGTCCAACAATCTCCCACTTGCACAAGATACATAGAAGATTGATGCAAGTAGCAAATACCGCCTAACTACGGTTTACTACCCCTAATACGTATGACGAAGTGCCATTCAATAACATCATCCCTTCCAAGTCCCATACTTGAAAATGATTTAGGTGAAACTATTATTTATCCTTTTGCCACAAATGTCATGTTAAATCCAGAGACACAGAGTGATCATTCTCTGTTGATTTAACTTGTCAGGCCTTAGACATTTAACTCTCAACGAATAAGAGGGACAAATCCCATATTGACTACATACGTCTCTCACTATCACCTTGTACTATACTTGAGCTTAGCCTTATGTACTGACATATTTCAGAGCAGCGAAGAACTAAGTCAAAGCATAATAGTCGATGAATATCAAGACCCAATATGTATCTCAGGTCGGAGGATACTATGAAGTTCGCCTTTACTCAAATTTACTTGTGATCACAAATCCCAAGGATTCCATACAGTAAAATTGAGAGCGGGTCAGTCCAATATTTATCCCATAAATATCTATGAACCTTGGCAGCAACCCTTTGCTATATTCATACCTCATGAATATCTACCAATCCAAGTTCATAATAGTCTTACTTTCACATTTGTTCCCACAAATATGAACGACTACGGACGTTTAGAATAATTCAAATTATTCACGGATTTAAACATACTAAAATGACACATAACTCAAGAACATGACCATAACCAAAACCATATGATTGAGTTAAAATAAAATTGTTCCAATATCCAAATACAAATTTTGATCAAATCCAATCACTAGAATATCGAAGTCCTAAGGCGCAAGTATGACTCTCATGCTTCGGCCTTTCAAGGAGTTTCGTGAGTGGGTTCGCAATGTTTTGATCAGTGTGAACTTTGCGAATACATATCCTTCCCTTTTCAACTTCATCCCTTATGTAGTTGAATCTCCGCTCAATGTGCCTAGTCTTTTGATGTGCGCAGGGTTCCTTGATTTGAGCAATCGCACCCTCGTTGTCACAAAAGATCTCTAGAGGGTCCTGAATGGTACGAACCACTCCTAGAGCGGCAATGAACTTTCTAATCCATGTAGCTTCTTGAGCTGCCAGGGAGGCGACGATGTATTCAGATTCAGTGGTGGATAAAGCAACCACGTCTTGTTTTGCACTCTTCCATGAGACAGCACCACCATTGAGAACGAAAACGTATCCCGATTGTGATCGAGAATCATCTCGATCAGTTTGGAAACTCGCATCAGTGTAACCCTTTACAACGAGTTCCTCCTCACCAGAGCCATATATTAGAAACATATCCTTAGTCCTTCTAAGGTATTTCAATATGCTCTTAACAGCCATCCAATGGCTAGTTCCCGGATTTTGTTGGTATCGACTTGTCATGCTCAAGGCGCATGACACATCCGGTCTAGTGCAAAACATGGCATACATGATGGATCCTATAGCAGATGCATATGGGATACCACTCATTTTGTCTTGCTCATCCTTTGAGCTTGGACATTGAGAAGCACTCAACATCGTTCCTTTTTGAATAGGTACCAAACCTTTCTTAGAGTTTTCCATCTTGAACCTTTTCAAGATCTTGTCAATGTATGCACTTTGATTCAAACCTATCAACCGCCTTGATCTATCCCTATAGATTCTTATTCCCAGAATATAGGCGGCTTCACCAAGATCCTTTATGGAAAAACAGCTTCCAAGCCAGGCTTTCACACCTTCCAAGGTTGGAATGTCATTTCCAAACAGTAATATGTCATCGACATATAATACCAGAAAGGTTATGATGCTCCCACTAGCTTTCTTATACACACAAGCTTCATCAGCGTTTTTGATGAATCCAAATTTCTTAACTTCATCATCAAAACGGTGATTCCAACTTCTGGATGCTTGTTTCAATCCATAGATTGATTTCTTCAACTTGCATACTTTGTTAGGATGTTGTGGATCGACAAAACCTTCAGGCTGAACCATATAAACATCTTCATTAAGATGCCCATTTAGAAAAGCATTTTTGACATCCATTTGCCATATCTCATAGTCATAATATGCGGCTATGGCAAACAATATCCTTATAGACTTTAGCATCGCCACGGGCGAGAAAGTTTCATCATAATCAACCCCTTGACTTTGAGTGAAACCCTTTGCTACAAGTCTAGCTTTATAAGTATCCAAGTTTCCATGCATATCAGTTTTCTTCTTGAAAACCCACTTACTTCCAACCAGCTTGGAATTTAGAGGTGGAGCAACCAAGTCCCATACTTGATTGTCATGCATGGATTGCATCTCAACATTCATGGCTTCTAGCCATTTGTCACAATCAGATTGCGACATTGCATCTCGGTATGTGGTGGGTTCATCCGAATCAACCACGTAGCATCCATCCATGAAAAATCCATATCTCTCAGGTGGGGTGCTAACTCTACCAGATTTGCGAATGTTTTGTGTGTTTTGATCAACCATTTGATCATCCTCAACAACCTCTTGTTGATTACTAGTGTCAACCAAACGTGTATCGGCTTGTAGTTCTCGATTCTCTTCGAGTTCTACAGTTCTATCAGTTCCTTCCATAAGGAACCTTCTTTCCAAGAACTTAGCCTTTCTAGCTATAAACACTTTATGCTCGCTTGGATTGTAGAAATAATATCCCATCGAATCCGTGGGATATCCTACAAATATACACTTAGTGGATCGACATTCAAGTTTGTCAGGGGTGTAGATCTTAACATAAGCCTCACAACCCCATACCTTTAAATATGAAAATTTTGGAGCCTTTCCATGCCATATTTCAAAAGGTGTCCTATCCACTTTCTTGGTTGGTGCCATATTTAAAATACGGGCAGCAGAGATCACAGCGAAACCCCAAAATGATAGAGGTAATGAGCATCTAGCCATCATGGATCGAACCATGTTCAATAAAGTTCGATTCCTCCTTTCGGACACACCATTATGTTGTGGTGTTCCAGGTGGAGTAAGTTGTGAGACAATCCCACAACTCCTAAGATGTTCTAGAAACGCATCATTGAGGTATTCACCTCCTCTATCGGAACGTAGTACTTTGATTGTTTTGTTGAGTTGATTTTGTACTTTATTTTGGAAGACTTTGAACATTTCAAAGGCCTCATTTTTGTGTATTAACAAGAACACATACCCATAGCGACTATAATCGTCGGTAAAGGTAATGAAGTATCTTTCACCATTTCTTGTCATTGTCCTAAAAGGTCCACATACATCCGAATGTATGATACCTAATAAGTCTTTCGCCCTTTCATTTGTTCCATTAAAGGGTTCTTTGGTCATCTTTCCCAATAAACAAGATTCACATTCATCAAATGAATCAACATTTGATTTCAAAAGACCATTCTTTCGAAGTGTATGAATACGATTCTTGTTTATGTGACCAAGACGACAATGCCAAAGAAAAGTATTACTCAAATCCATTTTGAGTCTTTTGGTGTTAGCTTGGTACAACGAGTTATCAATGTATGAGTCATCATGAATTAACTCATAAATGTCATAAAACGGCATTGCTTTAAAATAAAAGACATTATCCATGAAAACATAAATACCATTATCAACAAACTTAAAGTCAAAACCAGATTGTCTTAATACAGAAACAGAGATAATATTCCTAGTCAAACTAAGGGAATATAAAATGTTTTTCAAAACAATTTCCAAACCATTTGGAAGCTTTAAAACATAATCTCCTCGGGCTTGGACGTCAACCTTTGCTCCATTGCCCATGAAGAGACTTATATCTCCTTTCTTCACCTCATTTCTTCTTTTGAACCCCTGCAATGAATTGCATATGTGGGTTCCACATCCGGTATCCAATACCCATGTGTTAGAAGAAACAATATTAAGATCAATGTGAATCATGAAAGTTGTACCTGAGGTTTGCCCCGCATCCCTCTTAACTTTCAACTCCTTGAGATAGGTCGGACAGTTTCTCATCCAATGACCTATCTCACCATAACCAAAGCACGGATCCTCAGCGCTAACCTTTAGCTTCTTTGGCTTTGGCTCCGCCTTTGCCTTTCCCTTGAACCCCTTCTTGACTTGCCCCTTACCAACGGCAACCTTTGCTTTTGGTTCCGGGTGATGCCTTTTCTTTG
Organism: Bidens hawaiensis; assembly: GCF_021521415.1. NCBI lineage: Eukaryota > Viridiplantae > Streptophyta > Magnoliopsida > Asterales > Asteraceae > Bidens > Bidens hawaiensis. The sequence continues at coordinate 109,374 of NW_027505165.1, forward strand.
AGCCACCCTCATTGATCGCAAGAACGGGTAAAACCTTTTTACTCATGCCGGCCTCGGCTGTCTTAAGCATTGCGTGAAGCTCACCAATGCTTTTGTCCCATCCATTCATGTTGTAGTTCATGACGAATGTATCAAACCTTTTAGTTAAGCCATTTAGGATTAAATCCGTGGCTAACTCTTTTGAGACGGGACAGTTAAGCCGTTCAAGCCGATCAATGTGGCTCTTCATCTTAAGTACATAAGATGAAACAGATTGGGTTTCTTCCATATGACATGCATGAAGCGCTCGAACCGTTTCGAATTTCTCAACCCGAGCTTGAGTAAGGAACATTTCCTTAAGTTGGGTTATCATGTCATACGCCCCATGATTCTCGAAATCCTTTTGGATCTCGGAAATCATTGTTCCCAGCATGAGGCAAGAAACTTGCACCGAATCCTCGGTGTATTTTAACCAATCCGCATAGGCATCCAAGTTATTGACATCGGGTTCATCGGGAATAGGATCGTCTAAAATATAAGACTTCTTTTCTTGCTTGAGAACAATTCTCAAGTTTCGATACCAATCCATGAAGTTGTTAAAGTTTAGACGATCCTTATCCAGAATGGATCTTAGTGATAGATTATGCACGTGTGGGATAATTGCGTTCGGTGCGTTGTTTGCGGCCATCTAAAAGAATTTTAACAAAGTTCAAATTAGTATTTTCGATATTAATAAAATTTTAATCTTTAATACCCTTTAAATGTCTCCAAGACAATTATTGATTAAAATCTAGAACCCAACGTTTCATTCAAATAGTAGTTAGGTGACCTTTATCCTACTATTCGAATTAACAAGGTAGTCAACGTTTGACAATTGCAACCCTTTGCAACTTCTAGTTTTATGGGATCGGTTAAACATCATATGTTTAGTTGGTATGTTAAATCCCATCAACACCTTTGAACGCCATGTTAAGGTGATTTTATAGTCATGGTTTCAAATCAAGTCGTCCTACTTATACACACGTGTGAGTTTACTCATACAAGTGGTTAGGTGATCCTAATGCCAAAAGTACTTGTAAAATCACCTTAAGATCATACAAGTGCTTAGGTGATCCTAACTCACTTTCAAGTCTACAAGTGACTTAAGTGTCATATAAAAGGATGGTGTTTAACTTGTTTTAAAAAGGGATTTTAGTTTTCTAAATTCTAGATTGGAAAACTATTTATTGTACCTTTCATTTGCATGCATTCAAATGTATGGTACTTAGTTGAAAAACCCATTTTCAAAGTTCCAATTAATAAAACCCATTTTTATTATGAAATCATTAGTTATTAATAAAACCAATTTTTATTACCTAACGATTTCTAAGGAACCAATTTTATGCTAGTTGATTTTAAGTTGTTAAGCAAACCATATTGCAAATAATAAGTAAATCAACCATGCAAGCATAAAATATACACAACCACAAGTTCATAACCATAGCCTCCTAATATTGACCACACTTGTTGACCGAAGACAAGTGTGTCAAAAAGTCTCTCCTAAGGGACCCAAAAGAACATGCACTTGTGTCGGTGAACTCCCACTTGATTCCGCATCCATATGCTCCAAGTGTTTACTCCCGGTGTTGTGGTCTTCATCATTTTATTTGGGCTTCCATCCATGCATCTTCTTTTACAAAATATATCCTAATACATTTTTCTAGTAAAAGAAATACATCTAATCTACTTATTATTACAAGCCATATGAATGAATAAATAGATTACAAACCCAAATAAATATTACAACCAAATCGAATGAACAAATAACCAACACAATCATTCAACCAAACACAAGGCCATGGCTAGGTTATGAACATCTATTACACATCCAAATATGCAATAATACAAGACCAAAATGGTTCCCCTTTTTGCCTCAAAACTTTCGGCCAAAGCTTAAGCAAACCGAAAGTTTCGGGTTTTGTCCAAACAAACTAAACAATCATCCAAATGACTTGGTTTTTCAAGATTACCACATGCATGCAAAGTATAACCTTGAAAAACCATGGGGTAACCAAAACCCCAAAAATTTTCGGCCAAATGGTGAAACCCACCCTAAACCCGAAAAATTTTGGGTCTAATGAAGCATGCATTCGTATAAGCGGCTCTTTATGCCATTGTGGGGTTTTAACAAGATTATCAAAGTGATAAAATCCCTATTTTACCAAAAATGCAGCGGATATAAAAGTTTTAAATCTTGTTAATATGATATTTATAAAACCAATTTTAAACATGCAAAACCCAAACCCGGATCCAAATACGAATCACACACTATCAAATACATGCATGTCACTATAAGTCCATGCATGTTACTACTACCTTTCAATATGACAAAACCGGGTGAAAGAGATGATGATTGAAAGGTAAGAACTTGAATATGGAAGCTCCTCAAGCTAGCATACCCCAAGCTTCAACAACACACCACTTCTAGCTAGGATTTGCACTTGAAATTTTCTTCTTCTTTTCTTATGTTGGATGAAAATACCCAAGAGAGGAAGAGAGAAAAGTTTACTTGGAAATTATGTGTGTTATGAAAGAATGAAAGAGAAAGACTTGGTTTTATTTAAAGGCATCTTTCTCTCCACCAATAATAACCATTGCATGTCTCCACTCACCTTGCATGTCTCCACTCAAACATATAATAATATTACATTTGAAAGAGTTATTATCTTTTTATTTTATAAAACTTTAAACATATATATATATCCATACGTATATACTTTTATAAGTTTATAACTTATAACTTATAAAACCTATTATATGTTAAGAGACATGCTTGGTTATTATTATTCACATATTGTTATTTAACCAACTTAAATAACACTATGTAATGTTCTTTCATAAAACATAAATCATCCATATGATTTGTTTATTACACAAGTACATTTTATTTAGAAACCCCTTTCCAAATAACTCAAGTGTTAATATTCATTTGTTATGATCACATCATATATGAACGAATATTATCGGTGTTTGTCTAGCTTGTTATTGGGTATGACCCGACTTGGATCATAACGTACTAGCCACATCAATTTAATATGTCTCTTGGGCAGACCGAGTCCAACACTTCATTGTCGGATTCAGATAGGTTGACTAGCCACATAGGATCAATAATCCTTATAAACTCCGTAATCAAACCCGATCCCAAAACAATATCGCCTCGCCAGTCTTGTTATCGTGGAACTACCGATTAGATATCTTATAAAGACTTTGAGGAAACGTCTTTATAGTAACTTTCTTTAACATACGCAGAAGCTTTCTCCAACCAGTGTGTGGGTTGATCTCATTGATATACTTATGCGTTGACAACTGGGGTTTGAAGAACTTAAATCCATACTTTACCTCGTGTACCAAGTGAAGATAGAACCAATCAGCTAACTAATTTCCTCCTCGGTTCATAGTTGGCTTGATCGCTATAGAACGAACGTCCTAGCGTGGAATGGTGAGCACGTAAGTAATATGCTTGTAATACTGAACTGCGTGCTCCCACTTCGCAATACATACTTTTAACTCAGGTTCGTACATCCACGAGATAATATTACCTTTTACCATCTTGACAATAACAAACTTCTTCATCTGATATGCTGATTCTCGAGCCTTTGACTGCACATAATCTTCTCGTTTAGCGTATCTCAGTGCCTCGATCATCTTGTTCATCTTTGACATGTTATGTGTAAACATTCCATACGAAGCTTGTGACATGGTTTCTGATACTTTAGCTTTACCCTTTTCTTTCTCATTTCTTTCCGCATACGTTCTTTAGCTGCTAAAAGTGTTCAGTTGTAATGAATGGAACTCCGTTATCAGAGTTAGAATAAGTATACAAATCAGGATATTCCTCAGCTGTCATGTCTTCCATCTCAACCTCATTATAATCAAAAAGTCATATTCCCAGATGGAACACCTTTATCAAATCTCACTTCTTATGTATCCTCTACCTCCACATCCACTTGTTTTTCCAGCTCGTCTACATCCTCCTTATTTAAGTTAAGAAGAAAACCAATTTGTTCTTTTGTTAACGAATGGTCAACAAACTCGCCTTCTTCTATTTCATTCGTACTAACCATACTCATAACCTCCTTTCGTTCATCCATGAACAACATCATCTTTACTTTAAGTGTATTCACGGGTTGAACATCCGTAGAATCGTGATACACAACGAGCTCTATCCCTGATGACCCCCCGAACAAGAATTTTACTAGAAGCCGAAGCACCTGGTTGCTGATCAACTCTACCTGCCTCGGGATCCTTATCATTATCATGACCCTTCAATTTCTTTAGCATATCATATATATACGTCAAATGAAGTATAATTTCATCCTACTTTTTCTACATCTCCCCCTGAGCAGTAACCAAGGCTTTCAATTCCCGGTTCTCTCTTTGAACAAACTAAACATGTCTCATCATCTGCCTTTGCTCAGCCCTCATCTATTCTTGAAATAGTCTATCATCTGCTATTTGATTCTCCTACATGTGAATCAGATTCAACAGCTGGGACATCTGATGTTGTACCGACATGTTGTAGAAATTAGGATGAATAAACTACATTGTGCTGGCAGGTTTATTAAATGACATGAACGAATAATCCAGCCTCTGCATCGGTCGTGCGGGTACTAAATAACTTGTTGTAGCCAGTGTTTTGTGAAGAAGGCATTGGAGACAACCCATATTTTGGAATTGACATGAAGCGCGAATCTGTTGATGTTGTTGTCATATGTGTAACCACCGGTGTACTCGGTGAAGTAGTAATTACTAGTGTTAGTGGATTGGGTTCAATAGAATCAGCAGGAGTCACCACACCATTGGAACATGTGATTGTAGCTCTTATATTTCTACCCTAGAACCTCTCTGGGTTCTCTTTTTCTCATGCTTATCTACAACAATAGTCTTTCCCTTCACCTACACTAACGTGCTGCAGCCGCAACACCCTCATCATCACCTAGACCACCATCACCTTCATCACCATTACCATCACCACCTTCACATTAAAAATCCGAGTCGTCGTGGATCCAATGATCATTAGGTTGAGCCACATAATCTACATGAACCAAATGTCCAATCAATTTTTTAAACCTTGGTTTCGTCTGATCTGTTTGACCACGATATACTCTTATTCTTTGCATCGTATCTTCATTCATATGGTCTAACTCAATACGATAAGCTTTAACCTCCGGGCCTTTGACAAGGTTAAACTCCAAGTGATTAATGATCATCTTCAGGAAGCGAGGATACATTAAGAACTTGTTCTTACGAGTAATGCAAGTCTCCTTCAAGTGATTAAACACCATCTCCAAAAAATTGAACGACTTGCTCAATATCAAAGCAATAAATGCCGATTGGATCATAATTCTTCACTCGTCATACCCGCCTTTTCTTCCTCCAAGGCAGTGGATAAGTACGTGTAAATAGTACTTAACCGCTCATATAAGTTTTCCTTGTTGTAGATATACATATTTAAGTCTCCCTTGTACTTTAATCATCTAAATAACCCTTTAATCAAATCCCGATCAAATTCACATCGATCATTCACTGTGTCAACAAATCTCAATACCATACGAATCACATCTAAATCAATGATTATCTTCTTTTCTTGTACCTCAGCAATGATGTCATTCTCGCTTGACACATACTTGGCAGTCTCCCGGAATGGCCTGATTATGCTATAATGTACCGGGGACCGTCAAGCACATCCGGCAAGGATCAAGGGCGCTCTCGTTGTTGCATAGCTCAGGTCGGAGTAAAGTGCCATCGGACGTCCAACAGGCAGTCTCACGATCGGGCTCCACATAGCTCACGACCCGGCACGAAGAAATCTCTTAGATGGGCGGATGCGAATCTGGATCTATCAACGGAGCAATTCCATTCCAGTCGTAGTCAGGAAAGGTCCTTGACTTTGCTTGAAGCGGGAAATAAAGTATACTTTGTTACTATGAATAATAGCTCTTCCTAACAAATGGAAGTGTGGAGGAATCGAAAGCTAGAGCTATTAGTCTACAATAGGGCTTTCTATCAATCAATCAATAGTGAAGCAGTAGCTTCTAGGACGAATCCTCAAGCCACTGTGATGATGCTTGGGAGGTATGTGTATGTATTTTAGAGATTGGAAGCCGGCAGATTCCCACGCATTACGCACCCGTTCGCCACTTTGTTCTCAACTCTTCTCACCTCCTGGGAGCCAGATGATGTCTGCTGGTTGGTAGTGAGAGGACTCTTAGTACCTGCATACCCAAAAAGGGGCGCTGGTTAAAAAACAATCATTTTTCTCTTTCTTGCTCTCCCTTAGCAGCCTTTGCCTCATCTAAGGGGTCGGGGGTGGGGTTTAGAAAGAGTAAAGTTACTAGTTATGCCTGCCCGACAGTGAAAAAGCAATCGATCGTACGACCTTGCTGGAACTTCATGAGATGCAAGGATTGACTACTGTGAAAAGAAAGATAGTTAGAGTATAGACTCTCCCGAATGGGAAAAGGGCCTACCTTAGCACATTCACCTGAGGAAGGAAGGGAAGCTACAACGCCCTGCTTGAAAATGTCACCTGCATGTAGGTAAGGCGAATAATCCATCCCTTTCCTTAGTTGAACAAGCATAATAAATCTGTGATCATTTCAAAAACTCTATCACACCTCCGAACATTGCATTGCCATAGAATTCTTCTTCCAAATAAGAACAAATGTTGTGCTTTTTGTTAGACACTAACAAATTTGCTGCATGTGCTTCTTCTTCTTGTTGAGCTTCGGGATTATCAACATATTCAACTTGTTGTGTGTAAGGACCCGGTGCCCTACTTTAGCATTGGATTTACTCATAAACATAGTTCTAAATATCAGAGTAAATTAAAACTTTTCTCTAAATTATAAAAGTAAACCATTTCTTACAAACCATACAATACTTGTCTTAAAATATCACAAACTGTCTCAACATAAAACATGAAAATAAAACGTCATGTCTTCCTTCTTTAGCGGCCATCCAATCGTTCCGTACCATGTGCCATCCTCACCCTAGCTGCCTTAGCCTATTTACATGCGTGCATACTAAAAGTCAGCTATGCTGAGTGAATTCTAGTTAACTAGGAAACGCAGATTATGTTCACATATATATGTACCCAAAGACACATATTGTATACTTAACTTACATTTCATTCATACACACATACATTCCTACTTTATTACTTTCATAATTTTCATACTTTCCTTCTTTCTTTCTTTATATTACTAATACATACATAAACATTTCTACTTTTTAAAGTGCATTTCATCCTACTTCCTCGAGTATTATTAGGGCCCTGTTCCCTTCTGTCTCAGATATTATTAAGGTCTGGTTCCCTTCTGCATCGGATAACCATACAACCATACATCTGCCTTGGATATTATTAGGGTCCGGTTCCCTTTTTTCATAGGATAACAATACAACCATACATACTTATATATATATATATATATATAGGTCTAACTACTTTAATCTATTCTACCTTCTTACGTCATTTATTTATCATTCATAAGACATTCGTATTGCATAAACTTACCACTTAAGGTAAGTGTATTAACTAAAAACAATGGAGTATGCACACAACCCCAAAAAATATAACAAGGAAATGCGCTAGAAACTCACTTGTGTCCTGTTCCTCTATTAATTAACTATAATAACCCTCCTTAACAGTGCACGACTAATTGTGTAATAATAATAAGTATCAATTAACTACTTCTAAATATGTCATACTTCTAGGTTTGTTATTAAGGCTTCGTTGAAAATTCACCAGAAAAATGCGTCTTCAAATGAATCGAGTTTCATTCTAATCGAATCGAGTTTTCACTCTAATTGAATTGAGTTTCATTCTGATCGAATCGAGTTTTCATTCTAATCGAATCAAGTTTTCATTTTAATAGAATCGATTTTTCATTCTAATCTAATTGAGTTTTATTTCTAATCGAATCGAGTTTCATTCTAATTGAATCGAGTTTCAATTCGTTCCTATTCACTTCGATATGATTTGATTCGTTTCAATTCTGTTCGATTTGTTTCAATTCGATTCCATTCGTTTCAGTTCGATTCGATTCGTTTCAATTCGACTCAATTAGTTTCCATTCTATTCGATTCGTTTATCTTCCAAACTAATCGGGTTTTCTCAATAATTCGGTTCAAACATAGTTTTGCATGCATGCCTTTCAGCTATAAACTTTCTCTTTCAATCTTATATGACCGTCTTATCAATATAGCGGGTTCCGGGTCATAAAAACTTCGTCCTTCTTGTTTTAATGTAACATCCCAAAATTTTCAAGAATAATATTTTATATATTATTTATTTATGAAGAGAAAGTTTACTTGAGTTAGTAGATAAGTAATAGAATAACAAAGATGGTTCAAGTAGGCTAATTAGATGGAATTAATTATGGACCAAGAAGGAAAGATGAGCCTTATGTCCATGGGCTTAAGGGAGTATAAATACCCCTTAAACCCTAATCCTTTCCATTATTATCTATCTCTACACCATAGCCTACACCTTGAAAAAAACACACACAAACATTATCCAAGAACCCGAGCCAAGATCCGAAGGTGAAAACCCGAACTCGTTGGTGCTAGATCGTTGTGAAGAACTAAAACAACATCAAGGCTTAACCGTGTTTGTATTTTGACTCGTTTAAGGTATGTTTATAATTAGGAATTGTTCATTGAGGTTCGGATTTGTTTAAGTAGTCCTAGATCTGTAGACGAATGATAAATACGAATCCAACGCAACAAATCTCATTGAAATTGGTTAACAATTGATGGGTTAATCAAGGGTAAACGAGCCGTGTATGTATATGCCTAAATCGCACAATCTAAAACGTGATATTTTAGTATTTGGGTAGTTGTGGTTTGTAGGCGCTGGGTAGATGAATCTGTCGATACGTAAATCATGTTGTTTCATCACGAAATGAGGGTTAATTAGAAATCCCGTACCTGTTGACTGTTACTTGTTCTTATAAATTTTGATTTTGACCCTAGAGTCAAAGATTTGGATAAGCCTGATACCCAATTCGTTATACCAGACGAATTGCTGGTCATTCGTTAGAAAATCATAACGAATTAGATGATGTTCAAGTAACGAATTGGAACAACGAATTAGATAATGTTCAGGTAACGAATTGGAATAGCGAATCAGGTCATGATCTGATAACGAATCAGAATGACGAACCAGACTAACGAATCAGCTAATCAGACCATGAATGACAACGAATTAGGCTGTGTTTTAATAACGAATTAGGTTGTGTTTTAATAACGATTTAGGCTTAATTCGTTATAGCAATGAGTTAACGAATTAGAAAATAATTTAAAATCCTAATGGAAATGAAGCTGACCTGGCAGCTTAACCCCAGCCAGGGGCTCTGCCCCTTGGACCCCGCTAGGGGCTGTCGCCCCTAGAACCCTGCTGCCAGGGGCACTGCCCCCGGACCCCGTTCGTTGTGAGTAATAATTAAGACTAGAAAGACGATATGAGTAGTGATAGTAAATTGATACGTGTAATTGTTAAACAGTTAGTCGTGCACAGCTCGAGAAAGGGATTACCATTAGCAGTGAACGTAACCGAGTTCAGGTGAGTTTCTAGCCCCACTTCCTTGTTATGTTTTCGGGGCTGTGTTGCATACTCGATGTGAATTGTTAATACACTTATCCTAAGTGATGAGTGTATGCCATATGTGAAATATGTGAAAGGTAAGAATGATTGCTTGTTGGTACGTGAACGATCTTTGGATATTACGCATACTGTCAGGTTATAAATAAATATATGAATGTTATAGGTAATGTATGGGTGATGTGTGAAAGTTATGAACTAATGCTTTTCGGGGCGTGAACGATCTTCGGATATTGCACGTATCGACAAGGAGTATGATTGTTAAATGAATGATGTAAAGAACGCCTAGTGTGTTCTTATGTTACAATGTAATTATTGTATATGAAAAGTAAGTGTATGCATGCACAGGAATGGTGAATGAGTTCTACGTCTGACATAGTAAGTTAGGATGGCAAATCCCTCTAACTTCCGTTGGACTTAGACTTGGCATGTAATGGCGTAGTTAAGGACTGTGGGCCTTATACGTGTTATAGAGGATATATGAGAACGTAGTTAAGGATTGTGGACTTTATACGTACTTTAGATAGGAGCCAGCATAGGAAAGGACTGCGGACCTTATACGTGCTGTAATTGTATTGTGGTGGCATAGGGGAGGACTGCGAACCTCGTACGTGCTATGAACTAGATTGCAACATAGGGAAGGACTGTGGACCTTGTACGTGTTGTTAATGTAGGATGGTATAGGGAAGGATGGCGGACCTTGCACGTATCATAAATGGTGAGCATACGTAAGGACTGCGGACCTTTTAAGTGTTCATGACCCTAAGTATAGGTATAGACGGCGGACTATGAACATTCGGTGGATTGAGGTAGGTAGTAGTAAGTATGTATGTAGGACAGAATGGTAACTGGTTAGGTATTGATATGTATCCTCGCATACGTAAGTATGTATGATATGTGTATGTATTATATGTTACCTGATTAACTGGAACTCACTCAGCGTAGCTGACTTTTAGTATGCACGCAGGTATATATGTTTATCGAGATGGCCTGAGGATGACACATGACATGGATTGAATGGCTGGCATATGAAGATAGAAGAAATGATATTTTAAATATGAGGTCTTATGTTATGGATTTAAAGGAAAGATTGAATGTTTTGTAATAAATGATTGATGTTTTATATTCCGCGTAATTTTTTAATAAACTCTGATTAGAAGAACTGTGTTTATGAGTAAATCCAACGTCCAATGTAGGGCACCGGGAACGGGGACTTACATTTAACATGAACCGAACGGTACCTGTTCTTCCCATATCACACTCTTTAAGTCTTTTACTATAAAATTTTAGTTTTTCTAACATGATAGTGCCCGATTTGCGTTCATATCGAATCTTCAGGCAAACCGATGTCTAAAACTTAACCTTTATATCAAATACATACCTTTTTGGGTTTCGGTTTGGTTTGGATCTAGACCAACACATGGATCTAGACGTGTTTCTTGTTTGATGAGGCTTGAATCATTAAAAATTCCTCTCCTTAGCGCAAATTTGATTTCGGGTTGCTGGGGAGTGTTTGTGTGTGTTTTTGAAGGTGTGTGGAGTTAAGGAGGGTGGAAATGAGGGTATTAGGGAGGTTTATGGTTCTTATATAGGATAAGCCCATGGACCTTAAGGCCCATAACCCATTCCCCTAATCCATATTTTATTTTCCTAGACCACACTTAACTTACTATTATTCAACATAATTAAATAATAACACACAATTAAATAAATAAAACTCTTTTATTTATTATTCAAAAGTTAGAATATTACATTGTGCTTGTACAATTGCTGTTGTCGTGCACCCTCAGGAATATTAACCTGTGGAATTTCAACAATTTATGCAAAAACACATACAATAATATTTGAAATATACTTTAAAATGACCAATATGCCCTCATTCGTTATACATAAAGAATAACGAATGAAAACACATCTCGTTCGCTAAGGCTCAATAATGAATAGGCACATTCGTTAATAACTTACAACGAATAAGAACATTCATTAACTTGATACACATTTTTTATGTATTATGGACACTCAATCGGTAAGATAACCAACAAATGAGGTCATTCGTGAAACACATAAAGGTCATTCTTCATCAATAGTAAACGAATGAAACTTATTCGTTACTAGATCAATGAATGAACTTAACGAATGAAATATTTTGACAATAGAAGTCAAAGTAAAAAATAATAAGAACACAGAAAGTCAAAATGTGCAGTTTGAAATATGACTTCACTTAATACATTACTGTTTTCATTAATACTTGATTTGATATCATCGATGACATATCGATAACAAGTCTGTAGCATCTTATTAATTTTTAAGATCAGTTTGAATTTCCAATTTCTGATTATTTGTCCGTTAAGGGTTATATCATGAAAATCATTCACTACTGAACCAAAACTTCAATTAAGACCTTCGTTGTGCTCGTCTATATTTGATAATCACTAAGTGCTGATAAAACAATCCAATATCAATCACAAAATGATCATGAAAAATTTTGCCAGAGTTTTGTTTGTGTTTTGGGTTTTTCGAGAGTAACAGTGGTTAGACGAATGGACTTCCATTCGTCTATTATGGTTTAAGTACTTCTTACACATTTGGTACATTACCCAAGAAAAAAAATGGCTCATTATTTTAAATTAATTAACGAATGACCCTCCATTCGTTAAGATTTTAAAGAATAATATTTCATTCGTTAAAAGTTTAACGAATAAGCATTCATTCGTTATTTGTGAGCGGAAGAAAATGTGAAAGGATAACAAATGTGGCATATTCGTTATATGAATTTAACGAATGAACACTCATTCGTTACACTGTAGTAACGAATGAACGTTAATTTTCATGGATAGAGATTTTACCATTCATACTCTTTACATTTACCATCAAAAACAACTTTTGATGCCATTTTCCATAAATATTACTTTAAAAATTACCTTAAAAGTCTTAATTTAACCTTTTTAACTTAAAATATGGGTAAATTTTTATCTTTTTCAAATTCTCAATTTGCATAGCTTGGTAATCAAAAATAAAGCAGAAAAAATAAAATCCTTTTAATAGTTTTCAAATATTCAAACCAAAATAACTCTAGATTCTTTCATTTCCATGTAAAGATCATCCTTCACGAGTCCGTTCACCAACTCCGCCAAATACAGATACACCTCCGTGAGCTTTGGCAATATTGTTAATCAATTCCATAATGAGTATTGTTTTACCCACGCTAGCTCCCCCGAATAGTCCAATTTTTCCTCCACGACGGTAAGGGCTAAGATCTACTACTTTAATTATGGTTTCAAAAATAAATAGTTTTGTATATAACTGTATAGCAGGTGCAGATGTATGAATAGGGAATGTTGTGCTATTATCTATAGGACCTAAATTATCAACAGGCTCCCCAAGCCCTTCACATGTACCCGCAGTAGTATTCAAGTAATGCCCTTTGATTTCACTTGTTTCAGCTTGTGATTTATAAATAGCTTTGGCACAAAATAAGAAACGATCTCTCCAATGAATATATGGTTGGGATTTCATGTTCTCATCATCTTTAGTAAAATCAAGGCCACCAGGAAGACATTCATAACAAGCTCTACAAAAGCAGTACATATTTTTGTGAGTTTGATCAGGGAATCATATTGAGCAAATTTCCGTTAATCACAGTTTATAGTTCGGCTTTATTTTGACCGGTATTGAGTCAATCATTGGAATTGTTGTCCACGTAAGCCTAACAACATTTATTTCAAAATTTTTTATAATATGCTTTAAGTTTCAATTAGGGCACATAATATCAGAAACTATCAGCCTCTAATCTTCATTTAGGCTTATTTTGATTTTTACCATGCACCCCAACTTGACTTAAACCTTAGGAATCTGCAGATCAAAATATTTTGAATCTAAGTTTTTACATATACCCCAGATATCAAGCAATACCCCGAGTTCCTTTCCCATGGAAGAGTATGCACGATTTCATCTGTGTGGCTTGCATACATTGTGTCCCTTGTGGTTCATTTCTTAACTGTACGTGAGAAAGGGGACAAGGTATGTCTCACATCGTGGTTTGATGAAGTCCATAGTGAATTTGTACAATGAAGTACATATGTGATCATGTTTAATGACTTATATTGGAAGATAAATTGCAGGTTTGTCTTTTGAGCATAATAATATGCACCAAAACGAATAACCAGATGATAAACCGCAGAAATACTCTGTGAAGTCTGGAAACCAAAGCATCCCATTAATACAGGATTTAAGGCCATAAGACCATACGTCATTGAAGTGTTAATGTGACAATCGTCAATTTCAGGTTAACTCCGTTAACGCAACTCCGTCAATTCAAACTTTAGATTATTGAATCTAAACGCAAACCTCATTACATTTAAACTAGGGTTTAAATGACGCTTAACACTTACTACATGTGTAGTAGTCTTTCGGGATTTGCACCGAAACGCAAACGATTGATGAATAAACGAAAAACACTAAAACACTAATTATGTGATAATTATGTGTTAGGATTATGTGTTATGTGATAATATTATTGTCATGTTAATTTAATGTGCAAGTTATGATAGAATGTTCTAGAAAAAGTAATACTTAATGTTAACTTAATGTGCAAGTTATGATAGAATGTTCTAGAAAAAGTAATACTTAGGAGTTGAGGGGCCAAAGTGTAACATATTCCTTTATAAATACATGGTAAACCTAAACCCTAACCTCCTACCTATTCCCCTACTAAAATCGGCAGCCATCCCCTCCCTTTATTTCCTTGAGATCGATTAATATACACACACACACAATCAAGATCTTTCAAGTTTGATTGAAGATTAAGGTGCTAGGAAGGTATACACAACTATTCTATGTATCCTCTATGTTTAATTGTTAGTTTTATTGGGTTAATTGTAAACCTTTATGGCTGATTTCTTGGTATTATGTTATTCATGTGATTCTTGATTTAATTGATGATGATTGATAACTAGATTTGATATTGTTGCATGATTATTGTTGTCTTTGAGTTTGATATCAAGTAAAACCCTAACTATGTATGTATGGTATGATTGATAGGAGTTATGATGTCTAGAATGTTCTATGAATGATTTGTGATCTATAGATAGTTAAATTGTTGAGTTTGGATGAAAACAGTTTCTGGACAGATTGTGTTGTTGATGATGGAATGACTGTAACGGGATGTAAAAGTGGTAAATGAATGAGATAATTGATACTACAGTAAACTAGGTTGAGTCTAGTTTCTAAAGAATATAAATTTGTAATTTTTGGACGTGTGAAAGTTAACTTTTATGATTTTACAAAAACGTGGTGCAAAGCTGAGTTGTTAGACCTGCTGTTAGGTTGTTTTGTAAATGTTATATCTCATGATCTACGAGGCAAATTGGGTTGGTTCCACTTCTGGAAGTTGACTTATTGAGTTAGGAACCTAACCCAAGTGGTCCTGCATTTATTGGATTTTTCATTTAACGGGAATTGCAAATAACATTCTGTTGCGCATGAATCTGACTGATATGAGTTTGCTGTAATGTTTTGGTCATTATAAGAAAAATATGTGGAATAAAAATAAGATAAAATATGTTCTGGAAACCTAAGATATGTATGCTTCTGTGGTGATTTTTGGTGAATTAATTGAGACGTTATGATCGGTGAAATAGTACAATCTTTCAAGTAGAAATTCTGTCATAATGAAACTAACTGCTGAGTTGTGTAAAAATGCATGAAATATGATAGTTTTTGTATATTTGTTATGTTTTGACCAAAATACCCTTGCGGGGAATAGTTGCTAATTGATTGCCATGAATTGACCAAATTGCCCTTATGGGGAATAATGGTTAGTTAGTCTTTGTTTGTTGACCAAAATGCCCCTACGGGAATAATTGCTAATAAGTATGTTATTAATACGTGACACGAAAGTAATTGCTCACTCATGTATCGTATCACAATTTTACTTGTTTAAGTCACACACGATTCACAAACGAAACACGAAACATGTTACATGCATAGGTATTATGTGCCGAGTCTAGAGACTCGTTAAACATTCCGATACTTAGAAAATCTCTTTGTTATTTTAGAACGCTAGAGAGTTTTCTACGACGCGCATCACTCGGTGATCTAGATCGGATATTCTTCGCAAACAGTGAGTTTCACTTTCCCCTCTTTAAACTGTTTTCAAACGCTTTTCACTTGGGGGAGATAACATACTCCACAACGCATTTAAGATTTTGTTATAAATTATATATCACTTGTAAAGGCTAAGTGGCAAACGAAATATTTGAAGTCCTACACATCGAACCGGTTAATATTTAGAATAGCGAGTCACTGTTGAGTAGTACTACTGGGTTTGACAAACCCCACCCAACGCTAAACTCGACTGGAGGTCGAGCGGGTGTAATTTTGGCTAACACGTACCATGGTCTGGAGGACCTGGTGACAAGGCACTTATTAAACGAGTCAGCTTCGGTGTCGAACACTTAGTGATACTTGTTGTATAGATTAGCTACCTATCGATATATAATTTGACATAACACTATCTGGTAATGCAAAACACTTAAACGCTGTAACGTGGTTACACACTTAAACGCTGTAACGTGGTTACACACTTAAACGCTGTAACGTGGTTACACACTCAAACGCTGTAACATGGTTACACACTCAAACGTCGTAACGGGGTTACGCAACACTTAAACGTCGTAACGGGGTTACGCAACACTTAAACGTCGTAACGGGGTTACGCAACACTGAAACGCCGTAACGAGGTTACGCAAAACGCTTAAACGCCGTAACGTGGTTACGCAAAACGCTTAAACGCCGTAACGTGGTTACGCAAGACACTTAACGTAAAACGCTGAACGCAAACGCTAAACGATTTATTTTTATATAACTTGTGAACTCACCAACCTCGTGTTGACCCTTTTAGTATGTTATTCTCAGGTAGCCGAGGCGGGCGCGCGGTCTAGGAACATGCATTGTTTGAATCATCTTTATTTATATGGTTTACGCTTCCGCACTTATTTGCATTTAAACGTTTTTATGGTTTGATTATAACTAATGATTCCGATCCTGTTAGTTCACACCCTCTGACGGTAAAACTCCGTTAGTGGATTTTGAGGGTGTGACAGATTGGTATCAGAGCCATTGGTTATAGCGAACTAGAAGCTGCATGCATACTAGACTATAACCGCGACGAC
Organism: Bidens hawaiensis; assembly: GCF_021521415.1. Lineage (NCBI taxonomy): Eukaryota > Viridiplantae > Streptophyta > Magnoliopsida > Asterales > Asteraceae > Bidens > Bidens hawaiensis. The sequence goes on from NW_027505165.1 coordinate 126,168, forward strand.
CCATTAGTTATAATGATACGCACTGCATAGGTTTGTGTAGTCTTTGTTGTCTTATCTCTTTACCTCTTTCACTCATACGCGCGCATACACGGCATACCTGTAGAGATGTCGACGCCATCCTCATCATCGTCCGATCTGATGACTCATGGTCACGGGAAGGAACCGCAATTACCTACCGCATTGCCACCCCGAGTAGTCCCGGAACTCGAAACACCCGCACCAAAGAGGTACCGCCTATCCGGAGGCATTTACGAAAACGACGTTAGCTGGGATTGGTACCCTAACATGATCAGACGTATGGTCTATCGCGAACAAGTTCCCCCGTTACCTCACCCGAACCACCCTACTTATCCCAACCCCCTACCACCCATAACCGAACCTGTAGAGCGAGTTCTCGCAGCTGTCGTTTCTTGTTTGGAGCGTGATGTGGGTTACATGCGCTACACGAGAGAAAATGTTTCCAGACTGTTTAAAGACGGAACCGAGACTCAGGAGGAGATTGCCCGCATGGCAGCGGCAATGAAAGAAATGCAAGAGACTAGTGAGCAACAAACGAAGGTTATGATGAAGATGCAAGCCGAGATGATAGACTTGCAAGAGCAACTCCAAGAAGCAAGGACCCGAACCGAGATAGCACTCGAGCGTTGCGATGACCTACAAATGCAACTTGCTCAGAACGCAGCCGAACCCGAGGCAGAGCCTGAGGCCGAGCCTGAGGCAGATCCTGAAGAAGATCCTGAAGAGGAACCTGAGGAGGACCCCGAGGAAGATCCCGAGGAGGAGCCTGAAGAAGAACCGGCTGAGGAGGAGGCACACTCAGAGGTGTCCTCAGACGATGTGCAAATGTGCAAATTCTTGGATTGGAACTAGCTAACGCTATGAACTGAGAGGAGTTCAAAGACTTGATGCGAGAAGAGTATTGTCCGAGGGAGGAGATTTCAAAGTCGGAGTCAGAATTTTGGTCATTGAAGATGGTGGGTTCGGAAATCGAAGCCTACACTACCCGTTCTCACGAGTTAGCAGTGATGTGTCCACGGATGGTAGATCCGCCGAGTAAGAGGATTGAAATGTACATTGATGGGTTAGCACCGCAGATTCAGGGCATGGTGACGTCTTCCAGACCAGCCACGATACAACAAGCGATCCGGTTAGCTCACAAACTGACGGATCAAGCAGTGGCCCAAGGTGCGTTACCACCTAGGGGTTCAACCACTAAGGCCCGTGACAACCCGAGTAATGACAACAACAGCAACAGCAACCCGAGCAGCGGAAAGAGGAAGTTTGACAACACCAGATCCTCATCCTCGAACCTCCCACCGCAACAACACTACCGTAAGCCCGAATTCACTCGGAGCTTTAACAATCAAAGTCACAACAACAATAACAACGGTAGCGGGCAGGGTTCGAGCGGATATGCTGGGAGATATCCAAAGTGCAATAGGTGCAACTATCATCATGTTGGTCAGTGTGACCGTGTCAAGTGTCAAAGATGCGGAAAGATAGGTCACCAAGCGAAGGAATGTAGAGTTGACCTTGCGGCGAAGGGTGCTCCTAAGCCACCGATGACGACTAAGGGATGTTTTGAATGTGGACAGGAAGGTCATTTCCGGAAGGATTGCCCCAAGCTGAAACAGAATGACAATAATGGGGGTAATGGAAGTGGCAGTAATGGTGGAGGAAATGGCAAAGGAATAGCGTTTGTGATTGGATCGGGTCAAGCCCGCAATGATCCGCATGTGGTGTCTGGTAAGTTCCCTGTAAGCGATTGTTTTGCTTCTGTTTTGTTTGACACTGGAGCTGATAGGAGTTTTGTGTCGAAAGCCTTTAGTCAACTCTTAGACTTAACTCCAACTCCGTTAGATGCTAAGATTCATGTTGAATTAGCTGACGGTAAGACTATAGTAACGACTCATGTACTTGCGGGATGTAAGTTAAAACTGTCAGGTCATATTGTTGATATCGACCTTATTCCTTTTACGCTTAGTAGTTTCGATGTCGTTGTCGGCATGGACTGGTTATCCGAGAACCGAGCGGAGATTATATGTCACGACAAGATAGTTCACATTTCTACCCCTTCCGGCGAGATCATTTCGGTCCGAGGCGAGAGAAGCGGCATGACCACCAGCGTCATTACCCTTTTGAAGGCACAGAAGTATCTACGAAAGGGTCATCCGGCAATTTTGGCACAGATTGTTAAGAAACCAGCGGAGGAGAAACGAATTGAAGACATACCGGTTGTGCGAGACTTCCCGGAAGTTTTCCCAGAGGATTTGCCCGGACTCCCTCCTATTCGTCAAGTCGAATTCCAAATCGAGTTGACACCCGGTGCAGCACCCATAGCACGAGCCCCGTATCGGCTCGCACCGGCGGAACTTCAGGAGTTGTCCACTCAGTTGCAAGATTTGTTGGATAAGGGTTTTATCCGACCTAGCTCATCGCCATGGGAGCCCCTGTCTTGTTTGTCCGAAAGAAAGACGGGACTTTCCGAATGTGCATCGACTACCGGGAGTTGAACAAGGTGACGGTCAAGAACCGTTATCCTTTACCCCGAATTGATGATTTGTTTGACCAGCTTCAAGGATCGAGTTACTACTCGAAGATTGATCTACGATCCGGTTACCACCAGCTGAGAGTGCGCGAAGAAGATATCTCAAAGACGGCTTTCAGAACACGGTATGGTCACTACGAGTTTTCGGTTATGCCTTTTGGCCTAACCAACGCGCCAGCCGTATTTATGGATCTCATGAATCGAGTATGCAAGGCGTACCTCGACAAGTTCGTGATTGTTTTCATCGATGATATTCTCGTCTACTCCAAGAACGAGACTGACCACGAAGATCACTTAAGGGTAATTTGGAACTATTGAAGAAGGAACAACTGTATGCTAAACTCTCGAAATGTGAATTTTGGCTTCGCGAGGTTCACTTTTTTTTTGGACATGTGATCAACGAGAATGGTATCCATGTCGATCCCGGTAAGGTAGAGGCCATCAAAAACTGGGAAGCACCTAAGACTCCGACTGAGGTGCGGCAATTCCTAGGACTGGCCGGCTACTACCGGCGTTTCATCGAGGGATTTTCAAAGATTGCTCAACCCCTCACTGCTTTGACTCACAAAAGGCACTAAGTACAACTGGGGTGACGCGCAAGAATCCGCTTTTCAACTGTTGAAAACCAAGCTTTGTAGCGCCCCTATTTTAGCCCTCCCCGAGGGAACGGAAAATTTTGAGGTACACTGTGACGCATCTATACAAGGTCTCGGTTGTGTGCAGATGCAACTCGAGAAGGTTATAGCCTATGCCTCTCGACAACTACGGATTCACGAGAAGAACTACACGACTCATGATTTGGAACTCGGAGCTGTGGTGTTTGCCCTAAAGATATGGAGGCATTACTTGTACGGTACCAAGTTTACCATATACACCGACCACAAGAGTCTCCAGCATATCTTCGATCAAAGGGAGCTGAACATGCGACAGCGTCGTTGGGTCGAGTTGCTTAAGGATTATGATTGTGCCATCAAGTACCACCCTGGCAAGGCCAATGTAGTGGCCGACGCACTCAGTAGAAAAGAAACCGATAAACCCAGACGAGTACGAGCATTGCAACTCACAATTCATGCTAGCTTACCCGACCAGATTCGCGATGCACAACTTGAAGCTTTGAAAGATGATAATCTTCCATCAGAACTCATGCGGGGCATGGACAAACAACTTGAAACCAAATCGGACGGGGTCCGATATTTTGAGAACCGGATTTGGGTTCCACGATACGGAGAGTTGAGAACTCTAGTGATGGACGAAGCTCATAAGTCCCGATATTCTATCCACCCTGGCTCAGATAAAATGTATCATGATTTAAAGGCACTTTACTGGTGGCCGAACATGAAAGACGACATTGCCACCTACGTGAGCAAATGCTTGACTTGTGCCAGAGTCAAGATAGAATACCAGAAACCATCTGGTCTACTGCAACAACCGGAACTCCCAATGTGGAAATGGGAGCACATCTCAATGGACTTTATTACGGGTTTGCCTAAGACACCGACGGGATGCGATACCATCTGGGTGATCGTTGACCGGTTGACTAAATCGGCACACTTCCTAGCAATTAAGGAAACAGACAAAATGGAAAGACTGACTCGCGTATACATGAAAGAAGTGGTGCCTAGACACGGAGTGCCTGTCTCGATCATTTCCGATCGAGATTCTCGTTTCACCTCGCACTTTTGGAAGTCGCTGCAAAGCGCACTGGGCACCCGTCTCGATATGAGTACAGCATACCATCCTCAGACGGATGGGCAAAGTGAACGGACTATTCAGACCCTGGAGGACATGTTGCGTGCATGCGTGTTGGATTTCGGAAAAAGTTGGGAACCCCACTTACCTTTGGTAGAGTTTTCGTATAATAACAGCTACCACGCAAGTATTAACGCAGCACCGTTTGAAGCACTAGACGGACGGAAGTGTCGATCACCGCTCTGCTGGGCAGAGGTGGGTGACAGCCAAATCACTGGTCCAGAACTGGTACTCGAAACTTCGGAAAAGATTGTTCAAATCCGAAACCGCATGGCAGCAACACGTGATCGCCAAATGAGTTACGCTGACAAGCGCCGAAAACCTCTCGAATTTCAAGTAAACGATCGAGTGTTACTCAAAGTCTCACCTTGGAAAGGTGTGGTTCGCTTTGGAAAGCGAAACAAACTCAACCCACGATATGTTGGTCCTTATCGGATAACGGAACGCGTTCGTCCAGTGGCGTACCGACTGGACTTACCAGCAGAACTCAGTAGTGTACATAATGTTTTTCACATGCCTATCCGATGAAACTCAAGTAGTCCCTTTAGAGGAACTACAAGTTGATGAACAGTTACGCTTCGTTGAAGAACCAGTTGAGGTTTTGGATTGGGAAACCAAAACGCTCAAGCACAGCAAAATTTCAATTGTTAAAGTTCATTGGAACTCGAGACGTGGACCGGAGTTCACGTGGGAACGCGAGAATCAAATGATGAAAAAGTATCCTCACCTTTTTGAAGGGCTGACCAAACATAGAAAACCGCGAAACCCGGCAAACCGTCAGAAATCACCGGAGGTATGAATTAAATTTCGGGACGAAATTTCTTTCTACTAGGGGATGATATGACAAACTGAAAATTTTTCTTACTTTTTCAGACACTCATCACGACTTGACTCAAATTTTCGGGACGAAAATTCTTTAACATGGGAATGATGTGACAATCGTCAATTTCAGGTTAACTCCGTTAACGCAACTCCGTCAATTCAAACTTTAGATTATTGAATCTAAACGCAAACCTCATTACATTTAAACTAGGGTTTAAATGACGCTTAACACTTACTACATGTGTAGTAGTCTTTCGGGATTTGCACCGAAACGCAAACGATTGATGAATAAACGAAAAACACTAAAACACTAATTATGTGATAATTATGTGTTAGGATTATGTGTTATGTGATAATATTATTGTCATGTTAATTTAATGTGCAAGTTATGATAGAATGTTCTAGAAAAAGTAATACTTAATGTTAACTTAATGTGCAAGTTATGATAGAATGTTCTAGAAAAAGTAATACTTAGGAGTTGAGGGGCCAAAGTGTAACATATTCCTTTATAAATACATGGTAAACCTAAACCCTAACCTCCTACCTATTCCCCTACTAAAATCGGCAGCCATCCCCTCCCTTTATTTCCTTGAGATCGATTAATATACACACACACACAATCAAGATCTTTCAAGTTTGATTGAAGATTAAGGTGCTAGGAAGGTATACACAACTATTCTATGTATCCTCTATGTTTAATTGTTAGTTTTATTGGGTTAATTGTAAACCTTTATGGCTGATTTCTTGGTATTATGTTATTCATGTGATTCTTGATTTAATTGATGATGATTGATAACTAGATTTGATATTGTTGCATGATTATTGTTGTCTTTGAGTTTGATATCAAGTAAAACCCTAACTATGTATGTATGGTATGATTGATAGGAGTTATGATGTCTAGAATGTTCTATGAATGATTTGTGATCTATAGATAGTTAAATTGTTGAGTTTGGATGAAAACAGTTTCTGGACAGATTGTGTTGTTGATGATGGAATGACTGTAACGGGATGTAAAAGTGGTAAATGAATGAGATAATTGATACTACAGTAAACTAGGTTGAGTCTAGTTTCTAAAGAATATAAATTTGTAATTTTTGGACGTGTGAAAGTTAACTTTTATGATTTTACAAAAACGTGGTGCAAAGCTGAGTTGTTAGACCTGCTGTTAGGTTGTTTTGTAAATGTTATATCTCATGATCTACGAGGCAAATTGGGTTGGTTCCACTTCTGGAAGTTGACTTATTGAGTTAGGAACCTAACCCAAGTGGTCCTGCATTTATTGGATTTTTCGTTTAACGGGAATTGCAAATAACATTCTGTTGCGCATGAATCTGACTGATATGAGTTTGCTGTAATGTTTTGGTCATTATAAGAAAAATATGTGGAATAAAAATAAGATAAAATATGTTCTGGAAACCTAAGATATGTATGCTTCTGTGGTGATTTTTGGTGAATTAATTGAGACGTTATGATCGGTGAAATAGTACAATCTTTCAAGTAGAAATTCTGTCATAATGAAACTAACTGCTGAGTTGTGTAAAAATGCATGAAATATGATAGTTTTTGTATATTTGTTATGTTTTGACCAAAATACCCTTGCGGGGAATAGTTGCTAATTGATTGCCATGAATTGACCAAATTGCCCTTATGGGGAATAATGGTTAGTTAGTCTTTGTTTGTTGACCAAAATGCCCCTACGGGAATAATTGCTAATAAGTATGTTATTAATACGTGACACGAAAGTAATTGCTCACTCATGTATCGTATCACAATTTTACTTGTTTAAGTCACACACGATTCACAAACGAAACACGAAACATGTTACGTGCATAGGTATTATGTGCCGAGTCTAGAGACTCGTTAAACATTCCGATACTTAGAAAATCTCTTTGTTATTTTAGAACGCTAGAGAGTTTTCTACGACGCGCATCACTCGGTGATCTAGATCGGATATTCTTCGCAAACAGTGAGTTTCACTTTCCCCTCTTTAAACTGTTTTCAAACGCTTTTCACTTGGGGGAGATAACATACTCCACAACGCATTTAAGATTTTGTTATAAATTATATATCACTTGTAAAGGCTAAGTGGCAAACGAAATATTTGAAGTCCTACACATCGAACCGGTTAATATTTAGAATAGCGAGTCACTGTTGAGTAGTACTACTGGGTTTGACAAACCCCACCCAACGCTAAACTCGACTGGAGGTCGAGCGGGTGTAATTTTGGCTAACACGTACCATGGTCTGGAGGACCTGGTGACAAGGCACTTATTAAACGAGTCAGCTTCGGTGTCGAACACTTAGTGATACTTGTTGTATAGATTAGCTACCTATCGATATATAATTTGACATAACACTATCTGGTAATGCAAAACACTTAAACGCTGTAACGTGGTTACACACTTAAACGCTGTAACGTGGTTACACACTTAAACGCTGTAACGTGGTTACACACTCAAACGCTGTAACATGGTTACACACTCAAACGTCGTAACGGGGTTACGCAACACTTAAACGTCGTAACGGGGTTACGCAACACTTAAACGTCGTAACGGGGTTACGCAACACTGAAACGCCGTAACGAGGTTACGCAAAACGCTTAAACGCCGTAACGTGGTTACGCAAAACGCTTAAACGCCGTAACGTGGTTACGCAAGACACTTAACGTAAAACGCTGAACGCAAACGCTAAACGATTTATTTTTATATAACTTGTGAACTCACCAACCTCGTGTTGACCCTTTTAGTATGTTATTCTCAGGTAGCCGAGGCGGGCGCGCGGTCTAGGAACATGCATTGTTTGAATCATCTTTATTTATATGGTTTACGCTTCCGCACTTATTTGCATTTAAACGTTTTTATGGTTTGATTATAACTAATGATTCCGATCCTGTTAGTTCACACCCTCTGACGGTAAAACTCCGTTAGTGGATTTTGAGGGTGTGACAGTTAACCATTAACTAGTAGCTTAAACATTTATTGTGTAACTATTTTAGGTTATCATACTGACTAAAAGGCTTAAGCATGGCAGAATATTACATTTCTGCCTTCATTATCGAGACTTTGCTAGAAAGTAACACCTCTTTCAATTTTGAATTTTAGGTTTATATCAGAATATTACTTGTTTGTTTAAAGCATACCAATGCACTAATACAGTTAAGGACACAGTCTTTTTGCCAATTTTGTTTTACTGGATATGAGATATAAAAGATCAATGTACTATCATTTTCCCTTTATGCTTCTAAAAGTCATTTTAAGGAGCATTTTTCAATGTTTTTGACTTTTTATCATATTTGAATGTTTTTGGATTTTATTATCTATACAAACATAAATCACAATATTTTTAAATTTTTCGATTTTCTCCCCTAAACCAAAAACATAAAGAAAGAAAATAAACGAAGCACTGTATAAAAATAAAAATGATTAACCGAGCATTTGAATTTCTTTTAAAGTTTTTAAACCATTTAAACCAGGAAGATAAGTAAATCTCATTTTGTCAAATGCTTTGGTCAAAAGGTCAGCCTTTTGAAAATCCGTGTGAATCCTTTCAAGATTTATTAGTTTCTTTTCATAGCAATCACGGACAAAATGATAATGAACTTCAAAATGTTTCGTTTTTGAGTGGTGAATGGGGTTTTCGTTATACTTATCGCAGCAGAATTATCAATAAATATGGGAGTAGTAACAAACTTCAAACAGTAATCACGCAGATGTTGCTGGATCCACAATACATGTGAACTATAACTCGAGGTTGCCATGTATTTGGCTTCGGCGGTTGAAGTAGGCATTGTTGTCAGCTTCTTACACAACTAGAAAACAAGACAGTTTCCTAAGAACTGACATCCTTCTGTGGTAGACTTGTAGTTGATCTTGCATCCTCCATAATCAGAATTTGTGTAAACCGTAAGATCAAAACTATGATCCTTGGGATTCCATAACCAGATATCAGGATTACCCCTAAAATGGTGGATGATACGTATAACAACCGGCATATGAGTGACTCGGGGACTTGATTGATACCTGGCACATAAACAAACAACAAGCATGATATCAGGATGAGACAAAGTTAGGTACATTAAAGAACCAATCATAACTCGATAAAGGGTCGAATCAACGGCTTCCACCAATTCGTCCGGTGACAAATTGTGACCCACAGGAAGAGGCGTCGAGGGGACTTTTCCCGCAGTTATCTTAAATCGGCTCAAGAAATCTTTCATATACTTGGTCTGATGAATTAAAATTCCCAAATCATACTGGTGAACCTGCAAACCCAAGAAAAATATCATATCTCCCATCGAGCTCATCTCGAACTTGGTCTGCATTGTTTTCTCGAAGTCCTTACACAACATGTCGTTTGACAAAAATGATATCTTCAACATAAATCTGGACAAGAAGGAGGTCATCTTCCACAATCATGTAGAAGAGAGTACAATCCACATTCCCTTGTTTTAAGCCACTATCGATCATATGGTCAACCAACGTGATGCAGCAAGCTCTCGGGGTTAGTGAAGACCATATAGAGTCTTGTTTAACCAGTAAACACGCTTGAGATAGTCAGGATCTTCAAAACCAGGAGGATGTTTCACATACACCTCCTCTTGAATTTCCCCGTTCAAGAACACACTCTTAACGTCCATTTGATAGACTTTTAAGTTCTTGAAAGCTGTAGAGGCTAAAAATATACGTATAGCCTCCAATCGGGAAACTAGAGCATATACTTAAGTGTAATCAACGTCTTCTTGCTAATTAAAACCCTGGATGAATGATCGTGCCTTATTTCTCATGATTAACCCACGATCGTCCTTTTTACATTTAAATACCAATTTTTTCGGGAATGCCTTTTTCACCCGAGTCGGTTGATCATGAGATCCCAAACACTCAGTAGTACAAACTGCTGAAACTCCTCTTGCATTGCTTCTACCCTTGACGATTTTTGAAGTGCTATTTAAACAATTACCGGTTCAATTTGGGAGAAGCACTTGTACCTGGTGATATTCATAATCCTAGATACATGCATATCAACATACACACACAATATGTTATCATCACATACATTAGAAACCTTATGTGGCGTACGAACCCCCTCATTTACATCACTAATAATTTGCCCTGAGGATGATAAGAATGAATCCTAAGTGTCAGATTATCAGGAACTTCAACGTTGTCTTGCAAGTTGGTGACATTTTTTCAGCATATTTAGCATTTAAAGGTTGGGAAGATTCTTCGACTTGTATCTCAAAAACATCTTGAGATTCAATCAATGGTGCGGAGGAAGAATCTTCAAAGTCGACATCATAAGAATATATAGAAACATCATCTAATGTTTCAGGTTGATTATTTACAATGGGATCTTCGTAAATAGAAGATCTCGGCTTAGATTAGCTTTATTCTTCAAGATAAGCACCAATCAGATATACTTGTTCTACATAAACCGAGGGAGTGAAGAATCAAAAATATTTTCATAATCGAACATCCAATTAGGTCCCTTTCCAGCGGGTAATGTGTTATACGTTTGACAATTAATTTGGTACCACTCTTCAACGCACCCATGAGAGAAGTTTAATACCCTTTTCTTAGGTGACGCATACCCAAGAAAGAATTCTTCAATTGCTTTGTCTTCAAATCTTTAGCTTACAGTTATTAAGCAACTCGTAACTTATCTTCTTGAGCTTCTTAACCTTGAGAACTCAATTCAAAGTACAACATGTGATATTCACAGTCTCGTTCCAAAATTGAACACGAAGCTTAAAAAGCGCCAACATTGTTCTAGCTACCTCAATTAATCTCTGATTCTTCCTTTCAGCAACACCGTTATGTTGTGGAACGTACGGGGTACTGTATTCGTGATGAATACCCCATTGCAGACGGAAATATTCCATCATGCCGTTATCACTACGGATACGTCTTACTTTCAATTTGTAAACTCACTCGATCTTAGTGGTCAAATTCTACACGAGAACGGGTGTTTGATCCTTTGTGCTCATAAATAACACACACGAGAACAAGAATAATCATCGCTAATGATTAAGCAATAAAGATCTCCAACAATACTCGCTCTATTCACGGGTTCGAACAAATTCACATGAAGGCATTCTAGAGGAGTATTAATAGAGTTGAACATCTTCAATGGATGTGACATCTTCTTCTGTTTATCGTTCTTGCACGCAGCATAGTGATCGGTCATGTTGATATTTTTCAATGCAACACCATCCAATAAATCATTTTCCGTCAGATGTTTCATCTTTTGAATGTGGATATGACCATCCTTCTGTGCCAAAGGATCATATCTTTTTCTGTTGCTTTAGAGACAAAACACGTTGTTGTCGATGAAGAAGTCACTTTTGACTCCATGTCAAGCACATAAATATCATTTGATCGAGGTGATCGCATGACTACCATGTCCTCGGGAATAACAATTCCCGGTTTGAGAATTACACACTCTTTATCAGTGAACAAAGTTGTAAACTTTTTATCACAAATTTGTGACACACTCAACATATTATGATCAACTTTGTCGCAATAATTAACCTTCTCAAATGTAATCCTTCCATTCAAGACTTCACCTTCCTTTGTAATAAAACCTCCTTGATTACATAATCCCCTTGGATATCCCTTATATTTGATAGGAAATTAAAATTATTGGTAATATGCCGAGAACATCCACTGCCCGTGATCCATTTGTCTCCTGAAGTAGTCTTGGATGAAATCTACACAATTAAGTAAGTGATTAGTTTAAAAAGACAGCCTAATCCTCAGTCTTCAGCTAAACCTTTGTTTCCTTTAAGAATAATTCAATCTTAGGTTTCCATGTTGGAAGAACCTCAACAGGAAACCTTGAGTTCACTTGAATTTTGTTTCAAGTTGCTAGTGTAGTTGATGAACACTAGTATAAGTCAAAGGTGTTTTTTACTGTCATTTGAGAAACTCATCACGAATCACACTAGTGTCCACATTCTTACAAAGAGGTTTAACAAGCTCAACCTTTTGTTACTTACTTTAGGATCTTGAAAATTAACCCTCACAACCTTTCTGTTGGTACATAGATGTCAGTAGTTCATAGTCTAGCGTTTGTAATCGAGTCTGTAATGTAATTGTGTTTAAGTTTATCTTTATGTATGTAAGCGAAGTTGTCAACAAGTTCGCTTAGGCGAACTTGTTGAACAAGCGAAGTTGTTGACAAGTTCGCCTAGGCGAACTTGTTCAACGAGCGAAGTTATTGACAACTTCGCCTGAGGCGAAGTTGTCGTGTATTTAAGTAACCTACGGGTTACTGTTTAAGTGGTTCGGTTTTTTGATAGTTTGTTTCAGAGTTCGTGATAGTGTGTGATCATTTCACGTGTCAAGTGTCTGTAATAGACGTGGTTCGAGTTATAATATAACGTGGTTTCGTTTGTATCGTGTGTTCGTGTTTTTATGTATTCTACGCTCGTAACTACCTACGCAGGGATTCCGCACCTGCGCAGATAGCGATATCCCGTGTAAGATCCGTACGGAACCTACAATTGGTATCAGAGCTTAGGCTCGATTGTGAGGTTCGGGATTTCACGCGGGTGTAGAAAACGTCTCGTTTGACCTATTCGCGGGACACGTTTTCGTTGATATTGTGTTATACTCACCTTATACAGTCATATTCAAGCCGTTACACCGACCGGAAACTGCTAAATCGTCGAAAACAGATCTGAATATTTTCAGTGTTCTTCGGGCGAAGTTGTCGTTCTTTTGGCGAAGTTGCCGTCACTGGAAGTAGGGTTTCGGCGAAGATATAAGGTTAAACGAAGTTAACCACAACTTCGCCTACCTCATAAGTTCGCCTAAGCGAAGTTATCCTCAACTTCGCTTACCTCCTAAGTTCGCTTACCTTAAGCGAAGTTATTCTCAACTTCGCCAAGTCACGCGAATTTAAGAATTTTCCAGCGAAGTTAACACTTAAGCGAAGTTAGCCTTAACTTCGCCTATAGTACTGTTTGGAAGATTTTTTGAATTTTCGGGTTTTTCTTGTTTTCGCGAAGATGTCGCCAATTAACATCTCAGAGTTAGTCAAAATGGAAGTAGAAGCGGGGTCGGCTACTAAGGCCCCAAGGTTGAAGAAAGGAACTGACTTTGTGGCGTGGAAGGATAGATTCATTCAGTATATTAAATACCAGGATGCAAAGATGTGGGTGTGCATCCAGGATGGATATATCCCACCGACAATGGAGTACGAAGGTCGTGATGTGGTTAAGAAGTACAGCAAGATGGAGGAAGAAGAGAAGAAAATGTATGAGGCCGAGAGCAAGGCCCATGCTGCAATTACTATGGCTCTTCCTCAAGAGGTTCTCCATACATTCAGGAAGTACACTTCTGCACGAGAGCTTTGGGATGCTCTTGAGAATAGATTCGAAGGGAACGTGGGTATTCGTGCCTCGAAGATTAAGCTGTTAAAGACCCAGTTCTCTGTGTTCAAGCATTTGAAGAACGAATCACTCGATGATATTATCACCCGATATTATCATCTAATAACAGAGCTGAACAACTATTCGATTGCTTACAGAGAAGAGGAAATAGTTGAGAAGCTTCTCGATGCTCTCCCACCGAAGTGGGAAATGTACACTGTTCTAATGAGGGAAGACAGAGACTTTCCTAATTATGATTTGGAGACAGCAGTAAACAAGCTCAGAACCTTTGAGCTTAATATGGTTCGTAAAGAGACACCAACAGATCAGATTCAAGACCCTGGTATGTATGGTGCCAAAGTTAACTCGGGCTCAAGTTCGAAGCCTGACTCTGCTGCTTACTACTCCAAAGGAGAGTCAGGTACTGACTCTTCTCATAAAGGAAATGTGTCTGTAAACATGAACGGTGATGTTTGCTTCGTTGCTGGAGGATCAAGTGCTTCGAAACCTCAAGCATCCACAAGTAGTTTCTCTCCCAGTGCTTTAAGCAATAACTATTCCAAGATGCCAATGAGTGTCAAATCTGCTGAAGAGCAGTTTGCAGTCTATGCATCTTTTATTGCTTCTTACGAGAACTACATACAAGGGAAGATTGTGGACCCTGCTGTTTTTGAAGAAGACTATGACCAGATCGATCCTGATGATCTGGAGGAGATGGATCTGCAGTGGCAGATGGCGATGATAGTCAGAAGAGTGAAGCGTTTCATGAAGAAGACTGGCAGAAAGTTCGTAGGTGGAAAGCCAGGATTTGACAAGTCAAGGGTGAGGTGTTACAATTGCCAACAGAATGGACACTTTGCAAAAGAGTGCACTAATGCACGGGTAGAACGTAGTCAGGGGAGGACTACACAGCAAAGTGGAAATAACAATGGGAATAGAGCCATGATGTCTGATGCTGGTGAATACAACTGGAATATGTTCTTTGGAGAACTCTTTGAGCAAGCTCACATGGCGAAGGTTGCAGCTGAAGAATGTGTGAAAGCTGCTGAAAATGAAAAAGCCTTCATGGCGGATGATCAGAACACCGAGGTATGTACTAAACCTATCTTTACTAATTGTGAGAACTTGTCTGAACAGCTTGCAACAGTTACTGGTCAGTATGTTAAATTGGATGCCGAATTTAAAACCTTGAAAGAAGATCATCATTTTACAAAGACAAGAGAAAATAATTATAGAATAAATATTAAAGCGTGTGAAAAGGACGTTAAAAGTTTAAAAACAAAATTAGCTGAAAAAATTGATGTGATCGATCTAAGCTACGAGGTTTTAGAAGAGAAAACCAAGTTAATTGCTGAGAAAGAAAAGCAGATTGCTGATCACTAGGTAAAAGTGGTGGAACTAAATAGGAAACTGGAGCAATTCCGGAATTCCTCTGCTATTCTTGATCACCTCGTCAGTGATCAAGGTTCCTCACCTAAGAGGGGAGGAATTGGTTACCATGAGGTTCCACCACCATATAACCATAATTATACTTTCAATCCTAGTGTTCATGAATCTGTTAATTTTGTAGCTGATCAGACAGGTATTGCTAAGGAAACTGGTAGAGTACCGGATGTTAGTAAAGGCGAAACAAGTTCGCCTGTCTCAAAAATTAAAATTTCAAGTCCAGTCTCATCTGATTCGGATAAGTCATCCGAGTCGGGTAAGACAAAAGAGAAGGAAGTATTACCCACTAGTGGAGAAAAGGTTAAATCAACTCAAAAGAGTACTCCACTCAACCCATATGTCCCACCTTATGTGAGACGTACGGGTGGTAATACTGCCTCCACATCTAAAACATCTGCTGAAAAGAAAGCTGAATATAGATGTTGTTTTAGATGTAATCAAACAGGGCACCTTGTTGCTGATTGCCCTCTGAAGCAGCGTTTCAGAGAGGTGAGGCCCTCGAAAACTGAGACTAAGGTTTTTAGTAATCGTTTAAATGTTAAAAATGAAAACCATTCAAATTTGAGATATAATACCAGTTTTCAAAGAAACACATCTCGTTTTCACACTACTAATAACCAAACCAACTGCTATAATTCTTTTAATTCTCTTAAGTTTCGTCAGTTTGGTTGGCCTCACTATCAGTCTCCAAGGAGGTATCCTGTTAGGACTCGTGAAAGTTTTCCTAATGCTAACTATGGTCAGTCAAGGTGTGTGAGTTCTGATAAGAAGGTTAGTCGACCCAAGACCAAGAGGTCTTGGGTCCCCAAATTTTAATAATCTTTTTTGTTTGTGCAGGAACAGTTGAACAGGGCTTCCAATAATCTTTGGGTTGTGGACAGCGGCTGTTCCCGGCACATGACTGGTAACAAGAATTTGTTACAAGATTTAAAACCTGTTCAGGGAGCAAGAGTCAGTTTTGCCGGTGAGAGTGGTGGCAGAATAACTGGAAGGGGTACGGTAACTAACGGGAAAATGACGTTAGAAAATGTGAATTTTGTTGAAGAACTTAAGCACAATCTGCTGAGTGTGTCGCAGATTTGTGATAAAGATTATACCGTACACTTCACGAAGACTGATGCGATTGTGTTAAAGGCTGGTTTTCAAATACCAGAGGAGTGGATAGTTATGAAGGCTCCACGTGATCGAAATACGTATATGATGGATCTAAGTTCAACTGAAATGTCAACGGAAGAATCGTGCCTTTTGACGAAAGCAAGCGAATCGGAATCTGAACTGTGGCACAGGAGAATGGGGCAAATTCATCTTCGGAAGATGAACCATATTGTCAGACATGGACTTGTGTTGGGTGTTCCCTTCAAAAGTTTCAATTTTGAAGACAAATGTCTTGCGTGCAAAAAGGGAAAGCAGCACAAGAAGTCCCATCTCACCAAGAAAGTAAACTCAATTGCTAGTACACTAGAGCTGCTTCACATGGATCTCTTCGGTCCTGTGAATGTACGAAGTCTAGGTGGTACAACTTATTGCTTGGTGATTACTGATGACTACTCACGATACTCGTGGGTATACTTCCTGAAATCGAAGGACGAAATGGCTCAACTGGTGAAGAATCTGATTACCAAAGTTGAGAACATTATGGATAAACGAGTGAAGTTCATCAGAAGTGACAATGGTACCGAGTTTAAAAATTTTGAAATGGAGATCTTCTGTCTGTCAAGAGGGATTGAACACCAATTCAGCGCTCCGTATACTCCGCAACAGAATGGAGTGGCTGAAAGGAAGAATAGAACTTTAATTAAAGGAGCCAGGACTATGCTGGCTGATTCGAAGCTTCCGGTGGTGTTCTGGGCTGAAGCTGTTTCTACAGCTTGCTATGTCCTGAATAGAGTGTTAACGGTAAAAAGACTTAATAAAACATGCTACGAGCTGATGCATGGAAGAAAGCCCAATTTGTGTGGACTTGAAGCTTTCGGGTCCCCGTGTTCAATTTTAAAGGCACATTCAAAGTTTGGTGAAGCAGCCGATGAAGGAATCTTAGTCGGCTATGAAGTTGGGACTCCCAACAGGCGTGTCTTTAATACAACGAACGTCAAGGTTGAAGTGGTATGTAACACCGACATTACGAGTTACAGATCGCCAAGACCGAGCATCGGACCTCCTGGGATTTTCGACTATGATAGGCTCTTCAAGTCTTTTAACATACCTGATTTGGTTCGTACAGAAGAAGAAGAAGAAGAAGAAGAACGTGTTGCTACGAAGATGATTCTAGATGAGGAGGAAAATTTGGCACACAGACAGCTATTTGATGATTGTCAACCTTCCTCATCAAATTCTATCGGTTCCCCTGCTGTCTCTCCTGAAGAAGAGTTTATCAATCCTTTTCACTCTCAGCCAGAAACAACCATTGATGAGCTCTCTACTAATTTAGAAGATAATCTGCATGTCGGTGCAGTGCCGACCACGAGAATTCACATAGATCACCCTTTGGAAAATGTTATAGGTGATGTGTCCTCCGGTGTACAAACCAGAAGTAGCTTGAATGAACACACCTGTGTTTATACGAGCATTAAGGAAACAGGTATAATGAACGAATGTTTGTACTCATGCTTTATTAGCCAGATTGAACCGAAAAATTATCAAATGGCTCTTAAGGACAGCTCGTGGGTCGAGGCCATGCAAGAAGAGTTGGCTCAATTTAAGAAGATGGAAGTTTGGACTTTGGTTGAAAAACCAAGGAATGTGCATGCAATAGGCACAAAATGGGTGTTCAAGTGCAAGAGAGATGAAAAGGGGATTATTATAAGAAACAAGGCGAGACTGGTCGTTAAAGGATTTAATCAGCAAGAGGGGATAGATTATAATGAGGTGTTCGCTCCGGTGGCCAGGTTGGAAGCGATAAGATTGTTTTTGGCGTTTGCTGCTTCTAAGAAGATGAAAGTGTTTCAGTTGGACGTGAAGAGTGCGTTCCTCAATGGGAAAGTTGATGAGGTTGTGTATGTTGAGCAACCTCCGGGTTTTCCTGACCCAGACTTTCCTGATCACGTATACAAATTGAGCAAGGCGCTGTATGGATTACATCAGGCACCTCGTGCCTGGTATTCAACGTTATCGGACTACTTGCTAGAAAATGGTTTTGAAAGGGGTTTGATCGACAGTACTTTGTTTGTGAAGAGAGAAGGAAGTGACTTCCTGCTAGTTCAAGTCTACGTGGATGACATCATATTTGCTGCATCAAGAGTCTCCATGTGTCAGGAATTTGAGGCCGTTATGAAGAAAAGATTTGAGATGAGTGCTATGGGTGAACTAACGTTCTTTCTAGGGTTGCAGGTTGATTAAAAGAAGGATGGGTTGTTCATTCATCAAACTAAATATGTTCATGATGTCCTCAAGCGCTTCAAGATGGAGGACTCTTCTCCATTTGACACTCCAATTTGCGTCAACCACAAGTTGGGAGCTGAAATAGACGGTGACGCAGATGTGGACCCAACTCAGTATCGGGCTATAATAGGTTCTTTGATGTATTTAACTGCTTCTAGGCCTGATATAATGTTTGCTGTTTGTCTTTGTGCTCGTTTTCAGGCAAACCCAAAGGAATCTCACATGAAAGGTGTGAAGAGGATTTTGCGGTATCTCAAAGGCAAGCCGAAGCTAGGGTTGTGGTACCCGAAGGGAGGAGACGTAGAACTGGTAGCATATACAGATTCTGATTATGGAGGATGCAATCAGAGTCGGAAGTCGACAACAGGAGGATGTCAGTTTCTCGGTGGAAGATTAGTTTCATGGCAGTGCAAGAAACAGACGTCAGTCGCAATCTCAACGTGCGAAGCTGAATATATGGCAGTATCCAACTGCTGTTCTCAGGTTTTGTGGATTCAGCAACAATTACGCGACTATGGTCTGAATTTCTTACTCACTCCTATTTTAATCGATAACACTGCTGCCATCTCAGTAATTAACAATCCCGTGAAGCATAGTAAAACTAAACATATTGACATTCGTCATCACTTCATTCGGGATTGTGCTGAGAAGAAACTGATCAAGGTCGAAAAGGTCGATACGCTGGAAAATTTCGCTGATTTATTTACAAAAGCGTTTGGTAAATCCAGATTTCAAAACCTAATTGAGCTAAACGGGATGATCAATCCCGAGTAACCATTTTTTGTTTTTGTGTGTTTATTTAAAAAAAAAAAAAAAAAAAAAAAACCGTCACTATTGCTTAAAATTAGTCGGTTACCTCTGTTTGATGGACATATCCTCGGATATGTTTTGGTCCTTGTTTCTACTTGTAGAGAATGAGGGTCGCCATTAACCAGATGACTGAAAGTGACCGGGGCAGTTATGATGTGTTTTCTTTCTGTCGCTGAAAATTAGTCGGTCATACTTAGTTAGAAGGACACATACTTGTATGTGGTCGGTCCAGTTGATCCATTGGATCTTCAGGATTGCCGTTTACCTGAAGACTTTGACGTGATCGGGGCGATTGAAGTAAAATTTTTCTAAGGGAAATGAAATTACTTTTCAAGTCTGTTACTTCGTGAGAAGTTAGTTAGCTATGTTAAACGGAAAATTGATCCAACCATGGAAAATGATAGATATACTAACTTTGTGTGCTTAACTAGTGAAGTTAGTAGGCTTAAAAGGCTTTAGGACAATCATTGTATGTCATGGTAACTTTTTATGGTGCGTAAAAGTAGATGTGATACAAATTAAATTTTACTTGATTTTATGTGGAAAATCAGTAAGAGTTTTGTGTGTCTTCATGTATATCTTTCCGAATGATAGGCAGAAAAGTGATTACCCGGTCATACACGAGCCGTAAGTGTTCTGATTCCCGTAAAGAAGGCGTTTCAAGACACTGCAGTGATCCAGATTCGGGACTTGCAGTGGTTTATTACTCTGAAGTCTATAAGTTGTTTAAAAAAAAAAAAAAAAAAATTTAGTACTTATGAAGTTATTGTAACATTCGAGAGTTAAAGATATCGAGACTTCTCAATCATGGAGCAAGAATGAGTACGGGAAGCAGACATAGAATACTTACAAGTTAATCAGACACTATGGGTCGAAGTCAATTCGGGGTGACTTGGGGAAAGCCAAATACGCTTTGAGGATAGATAGGAGGCATCAATATTTCTGAGTTGTTGCCCACTTAAATTTTAAGGATTAATTGAACCTAACTCGTATCACAGAAACGATGAAAACCATCTTAAGTATATTACCTGCCTACAACCTGTCTCTATATGTCATAATACAGCTAAACACGAATCTATGTGACAGTCACGTAGCTAGTATGATTCCTGTTCGGATCTTTTCTAAAACGTAGCAGTCCCTATCGAGACTGAAATTTGATCCCTTATTCGTTAAATTTTTATAAGTTTTTCTTAGTTTTGTAGTTGTTTTGATTTTAACTGGTTACTTAGAATTGATCAACACGTTTAATTCTTAAAAGAAAATTTTAAAGAGTTTATTCAAATTGTTCAAAATTACAAGGGTTGGTTTTGAAAATATAGGCGAAGTAGTTGAATCAGGCGAACTTGTGGATAACTTCGCCTAGGCGAAGTTATCCGTAACTTCGCCTGACCAACTCTGACCCTATAAAAGGTTTCAAACAGTAAATTTATTCATTATTTACAGCGAACTTGTAACAAACAAGAAAATCCGGCGAACTTGTTCTTTCGATCGATCTCGTGTTACTTTACTTCGATTTTCATTCCGATCAAAGGTCCGAGGTGTTATTTTATCATGTATTACTAGTTCGTTCACGCAAATCAAGGGTCGTTTCGACCCGGTTTTTAACCTCGAACCATCGGGTTTTTGAAACCGATTTTCAAACCTCATGTTTCGTGTTCATGGACAAACTTTACGTCCTCATAACCTTAATACCAAGTGTTATTCAGTTATTCATCGTCAATTTTTACCGAAACATCGGATTTCCGGAAGATTGGAATCCTAACAGTCGCCGATTCAGTTCAGGCGAAGTTAGGGTTTAGGCGAAGTTATCCGCAACTTCACCTGGGGCTTAATTTCGCCTGAGGCGAAGTTATCCGCAACTTCGCCTAGGGCTTAATTTCGCCTAACCCTTATCTTCGCCTGGGGCGATGTTGTGAAGAGGCGAAGTTACCACTAACTTTGCCCAGACCATTTTTTTTAAAAATAAATTAGACGAACTTATAGATGAAGCGAAGTTGTTACCAACTTCGCTTCACCTTTAACTTCGCCTATACAGGTTTGATCACAACTTCGCTTCTAGTAATCAAGCAAACTTGTGTATAACTTTAATGTTTATCTAACTTGGTTCGTTTATTACAGATATGGCTGCTGTTGGAGGTGCAGGTGATGACGGTGATGATCAAAGACAATTCTTTCCAGCCCATAACCAGTTTATAACACTTGACCCAGATGCAAAGGGCGTGGAGGATTATAGGGAGATAATTACTTTTCTCCTGCGCTCAAGGATTTATCATGCAATAACGACTACCCTGCCTATTTCGCTGCCGAATATTGAAGACTTTTGGCAGACGGTAGAGTATGATTGCCGGGTTGAGCCCCCGATTATGCGAGCCACCGTTAGCGGTCAAGTCGTTCAGTTTTCTTCTGAACATATACGGGTGGCGTTGCAATTTGGTGAAGAGACGAGAGATGACCCAACGGAGTTTGTTGCACCATTCCGTGATGGGGCGTTCCTCAGGATGGGATATTCGAGTCTCTTAGGAGACACTCAACGGAGGAAGGGGTTCCTCTTAGATTAGTGGCGCTTCCTTATGCACGTCATGATCGTATGTATGTCAGGACGGAAGGCAGGCACTGATGGAATGGGTGCGACAATGCAGTCTGCTATGACTGCATTGACTTATAATAAAAGATATTCGTTCAGCCAGATGATCTTTTACGAGATCGACAGGCAACGAAGGGCTGTGGCGCGTGAGCGGTTTACAATGTATCCTCGATTCCTACAGATGATTTTCAATCATGTGGCTCCGACGCTGCCTCAACGACGCCCTATACGATACGTTGAAAGTGTGACAAAACGTATCTTTGCACAGTGTCGCACTTCTAGCGCACGAAGCAAGCCTGAGCTGCGTCCCAGGCATACTCCGCTCTTTGGGTATCTTATAAACCCGGAGTATGTGCCTGCGGCGGGGGACGAGTTCAGAGACCCAAGACCACAACAGGCGGCAGCACCCCAGGCTGTATCAGCTGCGCCTGCTGTATCTACTGCTGTATCTGCTGCTGTGCCAGCTTCTGAGATTGATCTTGACGCCATCTCTGATTCTTCCTTTCAGCAACACCGTTATGTTGTGGAACGTACGGGGTACTGTATTCGTGATGAATACCCCATTGCAGACGGAAATATTCCATCATGCCGTTATCACTACGGATACGTCTTACTTTCAATTTGTAAACTCACTCGATCTTAGTGGTCAAATTCTACACGAGAACGGGTGTTTGATCCTTTGTGCTCATAAATAACACACACGAGAACAAGAATAATCATCGCTAATGATTAAGCAATAAAGATCTCCAACAATACTCGCTCTATTCACGGGTTCGAACAAATTCACATGAAGGCATTCTAGAGGAGTATCAATAGAGTTGAACATCTTCAATGGATGTGACATCTTCTTCTGTTTACCGTTCTTGCACGCAGCATAGTGATCGGTCATGTTGATATTTTTCAATGCAACACCATCCAATAAATCATTTGCCGTCAGATGTTTCATCTTTTGAATGTGGATATGACCATCCTTCTGTGCCAAAGGATCATATCTTTTTCTGTTGCTTTAGAGACAAAACACGTTGTTGTCGATGAAGAAGTCACTTTTGACTCCATGTCAAGCACATAAATATCATTTGATCGAGGTGATCGCATGACTACCATGTCCTCGGGAATAACAATTCCCGGTTTGAGAATTACACACTCTTTATCAGTGAACAAAGTTGTAAACTTTTTATCACAAATTTGTGACACACTCAACATATTATGATCAACTTTGTCGCAATAATTAACCTTCTCAAATGTAATCCTTCCATTCAAGACTTCACCTTCCTTTGTAATAAAACCTCCTTGATTACATAATCCCCTTGGATATCCCTTATATTTGATAGGAATTTAAAATTATTGGTAATATGCCGAGAACATCCACTACCCGTGATCCATTTGTCTCCTGAAGTAGTCTTGGATGAAATCTACACAATTAAGTAAGTGATTAGTTTAAAAAGACAGCCTAATCCTCAGTCTTCAGCTAAACCTTTGTTTCCTTTAAGAATAATTCAATCTTAGGTTTCCATGTTGGAAGAACCTCAACAGGAAACCTTGAGTTCACTTGAATTTTGTTTCAAGTTGCTAGTGTAGTTGATGAACACTAGTATAAGTCAAAGATGTTTTTTACTGTCATTTGAGAAACTCATCACGAATCACACTAGTGTCCACATTCTTACAAAGAGGTTTAACAAGCTCAACCTTTTGTTACTTACTTTAGGATCTTGAAAATTAACCCTCACAACCTTTCTGTTGGTACATAGATGTCAGTAGTTCATAGTCTAGCGTTTGTAATCGAGTCTGTAATGTAATTGTGTTTAAGTTTATCTTTATGTATGTAAGCGAAGTTGTCAACAAGTTCGCTTAGGCGAACTTGTTGAACAAGCGAAGTTGTTGACAAGTTCGCCTAGGCGAACTTGTTCAACGAGCGAAGTTATTGACAACTTCGCCTGAGGCGAAGTTGTCGTGTATTTAAGTAACCTACGGGTTACTGTTTAAGTGGTTCGGTTTTTTGATAGTTTGTTTCAGAGTTCGTGATAGTGTGTGATCATTTCACGTGTCAAGTGTCTGTAATAGACGTGGTTCGAGTTATAATATAACGTGGTTTCGTTTGTATCGTGTGTTCGTGTTTTTATGTATTCTACGCTCGTAACTACCTACGCAGGGATTCCGCACCTGCGCAGATAGCGATATCCCGTGTAAGATCCGTACGGAACCTACACTTTCTAGTGTTAGCTTCATTAAACTTTATATGAGTTTCATCAACCTTCACTTGAGTAGGTTGTCTTTTCAAAATGCTTTTATTCTTAGGAACTTGTTCTTTTGATTTCCCTTTAATATTAACCCTTGATTCACACTTTTTAGCAACATAGCCACGTTGACCACATGAGAAAAAAGTTCTCATATCCACAAAAATTGTGTGAATCCTTAGTTAAATGTGAATCTTCAGGTTCAAAAGTTACAACCTTCTCATGAGAATCTCCGAATGTGTTTGCATATTTGTTTTTGTAAAATTCAAGAAGAGAGAAATTTGAAAAACCTTTCAATTTGTAAACCAGACCAGTTTTTACTTTATCATTTTTAAAAGGATTGATAAACTTTATTAAATCCACATCAGAAATCACAAGTTTTTGTGATGACACAACATTCACAGAATCACGTGGTTCACAAAGAATATGATTAGCAAGAGGTATGTTCTTGTTTTTATGAATCACATGTAATTCAATAGCATCTTCAACCAAGACACCATGATCAGTTTCAGTAAAAACCACATAGCTATGAATATGAGATTTTAGAGTTGACTTTGGTTCAACAGGTTTTCTCCTCATGAATAACCTTATCTACAGTCACAGGTGAATCAATAGTCAAAGAACTAACAATATCCACTTTTTGTATATTTCTTGTGTTTGGGATACTGGTATAATCATTACGAAATGGAGGAGGAATCTCAATATAACTTAAACCAGCATTTCCAGTTTTCTGATGGTTATTGTTTGCCTCAATTATTTCGTTTAACAAGAAAGAAGAGTTTCTAAATTTTCCTAACTTGTTTTTTAACTCCATCATCTCATTTTCAAGCTTAGTGATTTTAGTTCTCAACTTTAGTATTTCTTGAAACTGACGATAACAGTTTGTTTAGCAGACATCTTAGCTTTCAAGTCGAGATTACTAGCCGACAAGGCTTCAATTTTATCTTTTGATTTTTAATCGATTTCAACCACTTACCGATAGTCATCACGAATAATCGTTAGATCACAAACTAGTTGATCATTGTGGTGACTTCAATTTTAGACTTAAATTCACCACAATGAGAACATTGTATTTCACCAACAACAAATGAAATTATACTCTCATAATTAACAGAAACAAATTTAAAAGAGTTATAACTAACCTATCCTATCTTTTCCATTCATGCAAAATTCCTTGATAAACACTTGAATCCTTTGATTCTATCTCTAAGTCATCACTCATAAGTTTATCATCCTTAGAATCTTCAAAATTCTCCACTTGTTTAATAACAAACAAGTTAGCTTGATTCATATAAGAAGATACATTACCCAACATCCTTTGGGAACAATCGATGCCATCTTGAGTTATCATTGCTTGTGACCCTGCTGGTTTTGTAAACTCAACACTTTTGGGTTTCTCCTTGGACTCAGTGTTGTTATACTTGTTATTGGTATTGAAGTTTCTATCTATTGATCCAAAAGAATATTCCTTTCTTGGCTTGTTACATTCTTTGTCAAAATGGTCAAACTCCTGGCATTTATAACACTTGACCTTCAGCTTATCAAAACCAATCCTCTGGCTTATGGTAGGCAAATCCTTCCCATTCCTTTTCATAAACTTCTTTTATCCTTTTCTCATTAATTGCCATATTCCATTTCAAATCCATCAACTCAAGATCATCAGGATCAACCTGATCATAATCTTCATCGGTTATATCATTGTTTGCTACTTGACCACCCATCATTTGTTCATAGGAAGCCATAAAAGCTCCATGAAAACAAAATGCATTTATGCTTACTTCATGTATACATTACGTGATGGTGTGACATGAGGAACCAAACCAAAATTACAACCAGTTGAACATGAAATACATTAGGTTCAACAATAACCTCTTGAGGAATGTCTTGAGTTGTTTGAGAATAAAAGACTGTAATTGGTGTTGATGCACTCTTGCTAAGTGTATCTGTTCCACAATCTAAAGTAGGATCTTTGATGCAGTGTACGAATAAAAAACGAAGGCCAATAACGTTTATTTTACGAATCCCCGTGATGATCCTTCCCCAAACCCCCAAATTTGACCCAAAAGGCAGAAATTGAAAAGTCAATCGTTTTTATTCAAATATGATCAACGATCAGTCACAAGTAAGTTAACATATTAATAAGACATCCAAAATGGGTTTGGGCCAACAATAACAACCAAAGGCCCAACAACGGTCCAAAAGAAAACCCAAAAACTAAACAAAAAACATAAAAGTGGCCCAAAAGTGTATCTAGAAGGCTTATTTTGGATAAATAAACGAGATAACCCGCTTGAGACTGGTTACCACAACGTGGCTGATATTCCAACGGTCATTTTAACTAGTAGCACGCTTGAAACAGAGGCACACAGCCCAAGTTATGCTCATTTCGTGCAACACCTCTGGAAGCGCGATCTTGGGCCTCCCGAAACATCATGGCCCGATCTTATACACTTGGGCTCGCATCAATCTTGATTACCATTTGAATAACTTTGACACTTCAAATCATATTCCTTTTCTTCCAACTTTTGCACAAAATCCATAGCAATTAGTTATTCATTCTTGAAATACCTAATGTATTTTAAAATAAGAAGAAGGTAGGAAATTCTTTAATGTGTCAATAAGATCCCTGTCAACCGGAAGAATTTTAAAATTGTGCATCTTAGCAGTCAAATAACAGAATATTGTGATTAATTCTTCACGGTTTCTCATTGGATGAGGTTAAAGTTTCTAAACTAATACTTTAACATTGACTTCTTACTCTCTTTTGTATTTCCCATGCTTCTTGATCTTAAGGCTTGATACAAACGAGCACGTATTTTAATACGGCTAAACTTATAATAAATATTCTTGGGTAACGCCATAGTCAATGTGGAATAAGGCTTAGTCTCGATTTCATAGGCTTTCTTTTCCTCGGCAGACATTTCAGAGAACATCTTCTCAGTATTACCAAGTGTAACAGAATTAACTATCAACGGTACATAGTCATTTTCCAAGCTTTGCATACACTTAGGATGAAGTGATGAGCTGCTTCTAAATGAGCTTTTGTTAGTACACGATTTTGCGTCTCGAGTCTTTGTAATTATCGTTTTGTATTTATTGTTTATTTTAATGTAAAAGTTATTATTATATTAAGTTAGTTCGTTAAGGATGTTTAACGAACTAGACACTAAGTTATGTATCCTCCTGATTCGTTAAGGATGTTTAACGAATCAGGGGGCGGTTCGTTATTTATTGTAATGTAACGAATTGGAAGCTAGTTAGTTATGGAATGTGTAACGAACTAGATTCCATTGTCTATTTATAGAGGGTTCCACCTCTGTTAATGTAAGCTTTTGATTAATGTATTGAACCTCTGCCGATTTATCCTCTCGATCCATACTTCAAACATATTAATCTATTACATAATATATAAACATACTACATCTAATACTAATATATATACATAATCTAAACATATAATGAGTAATCTATGAACTAGATCCGTTAATTGTTTATTAGGTCTTAGATCTGAGATCCAAGGCTTTCACAAGTGGTATAAGAGCTCTTGGGATTCGATTGCTCTTGTTAATATATGGATTGAGTTTGGTTGGATTGTTGTTTGGTAAGGTATTGGGAAGCTTTGATTGACTGGAATTGTGATTTGGATTGGATCTGTGTTAATTTGATTTGGATCTGAGTTTGGTCGAAACAGGGGTTTAAGTTTGGTCAAATTGGATTAGTGATTGAGTGAATTGGTTTACGAGATGGTACGACTTGGATTCACGATGGGTTGCCGAGTAATTTAAGCTATTATATGGGTGATTCGGTGCAGTAACGAATTTGTATTACGGATTTGGAATTTTACTTGGTGTTCTTAGTTTTCTAGAAATCTGGATAATGATGATGAAGATTTGAAGATCTTCATCATCTGTTGAAGTTTCTTCCTCATTAAATTGGTTTGTTACAGTGATTCGTTATTTTTAATCAATTCGTCATTCAGTTCGTTACTCAGTTCGTTAGCATTCTGATTCGTGTCATCTAATTCGTCAAACACGTGGTCTGATTCGTTAACTTCATATCTAACAAACTTTTTTCACGTGGAAATCGTTGTCAGAGTTTTTTATAACCTCTATAACAACCTGATTCGTTATAGTTGATTCGCTATCAACTGTAGTTGATTCGTCATCTAAATTCGTTACCTTGAATCAGAGTCGTTAATTGATTCGTTAAGTTGGTTTTGTGATTCGTTCAGCTTGGCTTAGTGATTCGTTAAGTGAATCCAGAGATTCGTTACCTTGGTTCGTTACTTTGAATTCGGATTCGTTAATCTAATTCGTCAAACTGATTCGTTAATTTGACCTGTTTCGTTGACTTCATTTGTTTGATAGTTCGTTATACTATATTTCGTTAATACTGTTCCTGGTTCGTTACCTAGATAACCTTCAATTCGTTATCCTTGATTCGTTATAAACACTGTTCACAATTCGTTAAATTTACTGTTCACAGTTCGTTTTAAGAAATTTTCAAATTCAAACCTTGAAGTTTGATTGTTTTGTTACTTATCAAGATGGCTGGTTTTTACGCGTTAGCTTCTCAAAACGCACTTATGCAACAAATGTTACAATGGATACTGAGATCGGATCTCAGTCAAAGTGTCCTCGACTGATGAAATTTAGCGACTTTGCTAAATGGGAACCTCGTTTCCCTGCTCACCTTGGTTCTGTTCATCCCGACTGTTCGTATTGTCTTGATGAGGTGTATACGGTACCGATGATCGGAGATGAAACAACGGGATTTACACCTAAAGCCATCTCACAAGACTCGCAGGAAGAAAAGAAAGCTTTGGAAATTGAAACGAAAGCATACTCAACTCTTACAATGGCGTTACCTGAAAACATATTTCATCAAGTCGGTAGCATCAAGATTTGTGCTTCGTTGTTTCAACACATTCATATGAGGAGTATGGGTAATACTGTAGAAAGCAAGAAGGTGATGTTAAAGTTTCAATTTAGAAATTTTAACTTACTTAAAGGTGAAACTGTCGAAGAGATGACAACACGATTTAACCATCTGATAGACGAAATGGACAAGATGAAGTTGGAACCTTCTGAAAGTGATAAGATAGATACCGTCAAGAGTGCTTTAACGAGAACTTACTTGACTTTCTTAATGGTGTTGAAAGAAAATAATTATTTCAGTAATGAAGATTTGACTGCAACTGGGTTCATACAAAAGATTGAAGCTCAAGAATAATCTTAGGTGTTAAAAGTTTTCTAAGGATAACCAAGATCCAATTTTTTATGGTGGAAGTATGCCCTTGAGTTCAACAGTTTCTCCAATCATCGCATTCCTTACTCAAAATGCAAGTGATAATGCAACAACTATCTATAGTGATCCACGTACATGTTCCTACACTGCTGGAAGTTCTGGGTCACCTGGTGCTTCTGGTTCTTCTGGAGGATCTGGAAATTCACCTACTGCAAATCAATTCTCAGCACAACCAAATGTGAACATGAAGGAAGCCGAACAAAATTTTGCTTTCTTATCTGCCTTCATGACTTCATATGAGAATTTGGTTAGTAGTAAAATTGCCACAAGCAATTTGACTGATGAAGATTATGATCAAATTGATCCGGATGATTTGGAATTAATGGAATTGAAGTGGAATATGGCTATGATAGTTAGGAAAGTGAAAAAGTTATGCCAAGAACGGGTAAAGATCTTCCATATTTGAATAAGAAGTTGGGGTTTGATAAATTAAAGGTCAAATGCTATAACTGTCAAGAGTTCGGGAATTTTTCTAAAGAATGTGATAAGCCAAAAAAGAAGTACACTGGTCCCAGAAAGCAAGATCAGACTACATCTGGTAAAAGTGGTAGTGATGTGGTAAAGTCTTCTGGAGCTAAACCTTCGTCTCCTAGATCACAAGCAATGTTATCTAACTTAGATGAGAATGATTGGTCACAAAGATTGCTGTGTAATAACAATCAAGCAAATTTGGTAATGTTTGGATTGATTGAGAATTTTCAAGATGCAAGTGGAAGCAAACTATCTTCTGATGCTGATACTGAGTCTGATTCAGATGATTCGAGTGAAAAGCTTCCTACCACTTTCGCATGTATGGCTAAAATCGGTGATTCAACCACGTCTGCTTACATGGCAAAGCAAAATGAGGTCAATACTTCAACTTCCAAATTTTCTGCAAATGTTTCCTATGCCGACTGTGAAATCAACAAGCCTAAGATAGACTCCTTAAACTTTGAAAATGAAAATTTGCTAAAAGAGATTGTTTCATTAAAGGATACTTATAGTCAATCCTTAACCTCTCAAATGAATTCAAGAGAGAAAATTGAGGCTTTAACTATAAGTAATCATGATCTTAAGGCTGAGTTATCGGTTAAAATGACTATCAATGATCAAAAGTTTCAAGAAATTTTGAAACATAGATCAAAGATAACCGAGCTTGAAAATGAGGTTCTTGAGTTAAAGAACAAATTAGGCAAATTCAGAAACTCTTCCTTTTTGCTAAAGGAAATAATTGAAGTATCTGGTAAGCAAAAAGATTCAAAG
Source organism: Bidens hawaiensis (assembly GCF_021521415.1). Lineage (NCBI taxonomy): Eukaryota > Viridiplantae > Streptophyta > Magnoliopsida > Asterales > Asteraceae > Bidens > Bidens hawaiensis. The sequence goes on from NW_027505165.1 coordinate 156,659, forward strand.
AAAGGAATAGGTTTTGTTGAAATTCCACCACCTTTTCAAAATGATTACAAACCAAATCCTTTTGCTGGCAAAGAAGAGGATGTGATTGTTAAAGAATCTATGATATCTGAAAAAGTAAAACCAGTTAAACCTGAAACTGTTAAAGTCCAAACTACAACTCAGAAACCTCATGTTCAAAGCAACAAAGTTTTTGTTGAAAATGTTGACAAAGTCATCATTAAGGATGCGTTCGAACCTGAAATCATACACAAGAACAAGAATATTCCAAGTTCTAGTCACATACTTTGTGAACCTCATGAATTTAAGGAGGATGTGTATGGTTCGCACACAACTCAGGTGAAACAAGAAAATAATGTTAAGGTCAAACCAGTGAGAGCAAAGAAACCAGAAAAGCCCAAAATTTCTGATGAGGAGTTGTTGCGTTTTATCAATCCAAATGTTTCCAAGCCATATACTGGTCGTGTGTTTAAATTAATAGGAATAGACACGATGTTCACTGAGAAAGACATTCCAATAAGTATCATTAAACCGGAACTGATTGAGAGTGTTTTTTACAATGAAACCTCCAAGATTCAAGATCTTGAACGACAATATGCTCAAGCTAAAACATCAGTTTTATCTGATCCTTTGACTAAAGCTAAGCAAGTTCTAAAACATGCTAAGAAAGTTCACTTTGTAAAGTCTATTGGAACCAATACTTTGAAAAATAAATCTGAGTTATCTGATGATTTAGCTAAGAGTTTTACCAAAAACGTGAGTCATCATCAACCTTCTGTGTCATATGCTTGTTAGTGCACGGTCTTGCGTCTCGAGTCTTTGTATCTATCTATTATGTATTTGTCGTTTGATTTATGTAATAAACAATTAAGTTATTAAGTTAGTTTGCTAAAGTATAGTCTAGTTTGCTAAGTATATTTAGCGAACTAGATCTAAGTTATTAACCCTCCTAATTCGTTAAGGATGTTTAACAAATCAGGGGGTGATTCGCTAAATTATTTCATTTTAATGTATGTAACGAATTGGTCTCTAGTTCGTTATGGGATGTTAATGAACTAGATCCATCTTCTATTTATAGTGAGCATTGTTCACAGTTAATTTAAGTTTTGGAGTTTAATTATCGAACCTCTGCTCAGATTTACTCTCAAGCTTCACATTAATATTATTATCACATACATACAATTAATATATATCTATAACGTATAACATACAATCAAGAGTAATTACGAACTAGATCCGTATTTAGGTTAATCATGTTCATACATAGATCAGATCTGTGTTAGAGATTAACGAGTTCAAACAAGTGGTATCAGAGCTTTCGGTGTTCTTTTTCTCTTGATTTTGATAGTTAATTCATTATTAATAGACGTTTAATTGTTATTTTGTGTTAAGTTTTGATTCGGTTTGATTTTGAATTGAATTGTGTGTGAATTGGATGAATTAAGGATGGCTTGAATTGGATTTGTATGTGTTAAGGTATTGGTAAGGTTTGGAAGATTGGAATTGGATTTTGGTTTGTGTTTAGATTGATTTTGGTTGGATCTGGATTTAGCCGAGAACAGAGATTGGTTTTTCGTTAAATTGGATACGTATTAAGGTCAATTGTGTTACGAGATTGATACGAATGGATTCTTGTTTGGTTTACGAGTAATTTGGTAGGATAAGTTTGCGATTTGGTTAATTATTGATTAAGTATTACAAATTTGTTTCAATCTTAACTTCGATAAGGTGTGATTCGTTGATAACTGTTCATTGTTCGTTACTACTGTTCACAGTTCGTTACCCTTACTGTTTACAGTTCGTTAATCTTATTTTCAATTTTAAACCTTAGAGTTTTAAGATTTATCATTTGACAAACATGGCTGGTATGTATGCACTAGCTTCACAGAATATGTTAATGCAACAAATGTTGCAACTTGATACCGATATCGGTTCACATTCGAAATGTCCACGTTTAATGAAATTTAGCGATTTTGCTAAATGGGAACCCTGTTTTCATGCTCATTTAGGATCAGTTCACCCTGATTGTTCTTATTGTTTAGATGAGGTTTACACCGTTCCTATAATTGGAGATGAGACTATCGGTTTTACACCTAAATCTATTTCACAATACTCGGTTGAAGAGAAGAAAGCTTTAGAAATTGAGACAAAAGCCTATTCTACTCTTACTATGGCTTACCTGAAAACATCTTTCACCAAGTAGGGAGTATAAAGATTTGTGCCTCTTTATTCCAACATATCCATATGAGAAGTATGGGAAACACTGCTGAAAGCAAAAAGGTTATGCTCAAGTTTCAATTCAGAAACTTTAACCTGCTTAAGGGTGAGACTGTTAAAGAGATGACAACAAGGTTTAATCATTTGATAGCTGAGATGGATAAGATGAGATTGAAAACTTCTAAGATTGATAAAATTTATACCATTAAAAGTGCACTACCGAGTTCATACTCTACTTTCTTGATGGTTCTGAAAGAGAATAATTATTTCAACAATGAAGATTTGACAGCATCGGAATTTATGCAAAAGATCGAAGCACGAGAATACGATCTTAAATGTCAAAAGTCTTCAAAAGATAGTCAAGATCCTGCATTTTATGGTGGAAGTATGCCATTAAGTTCAACCATTTCACCTATCACCGCATTTCTCACAAAAAATGCAAGTGAAAATGCAACAACCATGTATAGTGATTCACGAGCTTGTTTCTACGCTCAGCTGGAAATACTGGATTCTCTGGTATTTCTGGTTCATCTGGAGGATCTGGTTCTTCATCACCCACAAATCAATTCTCGTCTCAAACAAATGTAAACATGAGGGAGGCCAAACAAAACTTCGTGTTTTTATCTGCTTTCATGACTTCATATGAGAATCTGGTTAGTAGTAAGATTGCAACAAGTGATCTGACTGATGAAGATTATGATCAGATTGATCCTGATGATTTAGAACTTATGGATTTAAAATGGAACATGGCTATGATAGTCAGGAAAGTCAAAAATTTTATGCATAGAACGGGTAAAGATCTTCAATCTTTGAACAAGAAATTGGGGTTTGATAAATTAAAGGTTAAGTGCTACATTTGTCAAGAGTTAGGGAATTTTGCCAAAGAATGTGATAAGCCTAAAAAGGAGTATACCGGTCCCAGAAAGCAAGATCAAAACTCATCGGGTAAAAGGGGAAATGATGCCGGAAAGTCTTCTGGAGGTAAACTATCGTCTTCTAGATCTCAAGCAATGTTATCCAACGTAGATGGAGATGACTGGTCACAAAGGCTACTATGTGGTAACAATCAAGCAAATCTTGAAATGTTTGGATTTCCTGAGTACTTTCAAGATGTGAGTGGAAGTGAACTGTCTTCTGATGCTGAGTCTGAGTCTAATGATTCAAGTGAAAAGCTTTCAACTACTTTCGCTTGTATGGCAAAAATCAGTGATTCAACCACATCCGCTTACATGGCTAAGCAAAATGAGGTTAGTACTTCTACTTCTAAGTTATCATGTGCTGATTGTGAGATCAATAAACCTAAGTTAGATGAATTGAAAGCCCATAATGATAATTTAGTTAAGGAGATTGCTTCTTTGAAAGATACCTATAGACAATCTTTAACCTCTCAAATGAAATCAAGAGAGAAGATTGAAGCATTGACTATAAGTAACCATGAAGGCTGAGTTATCAGTTAAAATGACTATCAATGATAAAAAATTGCAAGAAATCTTGAAACATAGATCAAAGATAACCGAGCTTGAGAATGAGGTTCTTGAGTTAAAGAACAGATTGGGAAAATTTAGAAACTCTTTCTTTTTGCTAAATGAAATAACTGAAGTATCTGGTAAGCAAAAATATTCAAAGAAAGGTATAGGGTTTTTTGAAATTCCACCACCTTTTCAACATGATTATAAACCAAATCCTTTTGTTAGACAAGAAGAGGATGTGATTGTTAAAGAATCAGTGATTTCTGAAAAAGCAAAACCAGTTAAAAATGAAACTGTTAAAGCCCAACCTTCAATTCAGAAACCTCATGCTCAAAGCAACAAAGTCTTTGTTGAAAATGTTGACCAAATTATTATTGAGGATGTGTTCGAACCTAAAATCATACACAAGAACAAGAACATTCCAAGTTCTAATCACATACTGTGTGAACCTCATGAATTTGAGGAGGCTGTGTATGGTTCGCATACAACTCAAGCGAAAGAAGATAATCATGTGAATGTCAAACCAGTGAGGGCTAAGAAACCAGAAAAACCCAAAATTTATGACGAGGATTTGTTGTGTTTCATAAATCCAACTGTTTCTAAGCCATCTACTGGTAGAGTATTTAAATTAAAGGGGATAGACACGATGCTCACTGAGAAAGACATTCCAATAAGTATCATTAAACCAGAACTAATTGAGAGTGTGTTTCACAATGAAACTTCCAAGATTCAAGATATTGAACGCCGACATGCTCAAGCTAAAACATCAGCTTCATCTGATCCATTGACCAAAGCAAAGCAAGTTTTAAAACAGACTAAGAAAGTTCAATTTGTAAAGTCAACCGGAACAGATACTTTGAAAAGTTTTTCAAATTGTTCTAACTTAGATTTTTATTTGAAATAGAAATCTGAATTATCTGATGATTTTGCTAAGAGTTTGACCAAAAATGTGAGTCATCATCAATCTTCTGTGTCATATGTTCCGACTAATTCTCAACATAACCATGTGGACATGCGACGCTGTTTTCTTTGCGGTCAACATGGTTATGTAGTGAGAAATTGTGGACAGCAGAAATTTCAAAATCTTCATCCTTTTGTCAAGGACCATTCCACACCGGTTCCTTTGATAAAAGAGATTCTGAAATGACCTGTGTCGCATGATGATGATACTCATATTATGTTCTCAAACGTGAATCCTCGAAAAGTTCTTTATGTGAATAAACTCATGGTTCTGTTAAACCAAAGTTCATTCCAACTGAACCGTTATGCAAAAATGTGAATTCAAATGTAGTTCAAGTTGCGTATCTAAGACGTAAGTCTAAGAAACCTGTAACTTATTCGCAAGTGGCTGCAAATAAATTTAACTTTTCTCAAAAAAATCAAAAGGTGCCCAATACTAAGGCCTGGACTGCCTTTTTGAACTAATCATTTTCGCTTGTGTGTAGGGTACATCCAAGACCATTTCTGGTGAAACTGGATCATGGATAGTGGATGTTCTCATCATATTACTGGGAATCTCGACCTCTTAACAAATGTGAGAAATATTCAAGGGGGTTATGTGGCATCTGCTGGGAACTCTGGGGGTATGATTACACAGGAATGTGATGTTTCGAATGGGCATATTACTTTTGAGAAGGTTAATTATTGTGACAAAGTAAACCATAATTTATTAAGTGTGTCGCAAATTTGTGACAAGCAATACACTACAATATTTACAGATAAAGAGTGTCTGATTTTAAAACTGGGGTATGTGACTCCCGAGGATATGGTTTTCATGCGATCTTCTCGATCGAATGATATTTATGTCTTAAATATGAACTCTAAAGTATCATCATCGATCGAAACATGTTTTGTCTCGAAAGCAACCGAGAAAGATTCTATTCTATGGCATCGTAGAATAGGTCACATTCATGTTCGTAAGATGAATTACCTAATGGCGAATGACCTAGTTGAAGGTGTGTCTTTGAAGAATTTTAAGTTATCCGATCACTGTGTTGCTTGCAAAAAGGGCAAACAGAAGAAAAAGTCACATCCCTCTCAGTTATTAAATTCCATTGATACTACTCTTGTGCGACTTCATATGGATCTTTCCAGTCCAGTGAATCGTGCGAGTATTTCTGCAGATTGGCATTGTCTGGTAGCTATTGATGATTTTTCACGATACTCATGGGTCTTGTTTATGAGCTCAAAATATCAAACACCGGTTCTCGCTCAAAATTTAATTACTAAGATCGAATCACTATACAAAAAGAAGGTGAGAAGAATTCGCAGTGACAATGGTACTTAATTTAAAAATACTGTATTGGATTTCTTTTTGTTTACAAAAGGGAATTCATCGAGAATAAAGTGCCCCTTATGTACCACAACAGAACGGTGTTGTTGAACGAAAGAATAGAACGTTGATTGAAGCGGCAAGAAATATGCTGGCTGACTCAAAGCTTCCTATCCATTTTTGGAATGAAGCTGTGAATACTTCATGTTATACGCTTAATCGGGTTACAACGATCAAGAGACTTAAGAATACGAGTTACAAGCTTTTAAACGGTCGAAAACCTAACTTAAAGTACTTGGAACCTTTTGGGTGTCCATGTACTATGTTGAAGAGGGATGGGGGTAAATTTGAAGGCCGCTGAGGGGTATATCTTGGGTTATGCTTCTCCAAAGAAACGTGTATTTAATTTCTCATCCAGTTGTGTTGAGGAATGGTACCATGTGGATTGTCAAAAGTACACCACACCGCCTCAAGGGAAAGGTCCTGACTGGATGTTTGATTATGATGGTTTATTTAATTCTTTTACACCAACAACTGAGCAACCAGACGAAGACCTAGTTCGAGCATATTTTGAAAATCAATTGGAAATTCCATGGTTTTTGAGTTCTAATGATTTTGAAGTTCCAATTGTTGCTCCAACTGAAGATCCTAGTGAAGATCCTCCTGCTTCATTTGATTATGCTTCTACTTCTTCTGATTACAATCAGGTTGTTGATCAAGTTATTGATCTTGATAGTGATAGTTCTCATGAACTTGGGGAACATTATACTAATTTATTTGAGAATGTTTCTGTTCGTGAAAATCCGACTCTTCGGATTCATTCTTATCATCCGCAAGAAAACATCATTGGTGATCTTGATGTAGATGTGCAAACACGATATCAGATTGCTTCTTCTGGCGATGATCATGGTTTATGTGTTTACGCTGCAATGCATACTTCTGGGATAATTAATTTGGCTAAATATACCTGTTTTATTTCACAAGTTGAACCTTCGAACGTTCATACGGCATTAGCTGAGCCATCATGGGTTGAGGCTATGCAAGAAGAACTTCAACAATTTTCAAGATTGGGTGTATGGGATTTGATTGATCTTCCTGCTAGAGTGAAAAAACCAATTCCTACGAAGTGGGTATATAAGTGTAAAAAGGATGACCGTGGTGTTATTGTGAGAAACAAGGCACGGTTAGTAGTGCAAGATTTTCATCAGCAAGAGGGTATTGATTACACAGAAGTATATGCTCCGGTTGCAAGACTGGAGTCCACACGAATCTTTTTAGCCTATGCAGCTTACAAGAACATTAAAGTATACCAAATGGATGTCAAAAGTGCTTTTCTCAATGGTGAACTTCATGAGGAAGTGTTTGTTTTACAGCCTTCGGGTTTTGAAGATGCTGGTTATCCGGACCGTGTTTACCATTTAAACAAGGCATTATATGGTCTCCATCAAGCCCCGAGAGCTTGATATGGCACACTCGCCGACCATCTGATGGATAATGGTTTCAAACGTGGGACTGCTGACTGCACTTTGTTTTATAAAAATATTGGTGATGATATTCTCCTCGTTCAGATTTATGTTGATGACATTATCTCTGGGTTAACAAACGACGCGTTATGTAAGGAGTTTGAGAAATCACTACAAACCAAGTTCGAGATGAGTTCAATGGGAGAGATGAATTTCTTTTTAGGGTTGCAGGTTCATCAGTCTGCGAAAGGAATTTTCATTCACCAGACAAAGTATGTGAACGACGTCTTGAGCCGATTCAAAATTACTGCCGGAAAAACCCCTTCTACTCCTCTTCCCGTGGGTCACAATTTATTACCGGATGAATTGGTGGATACTGTCGATCCTACTCTCTATCGAGCTATGATTGGTTCTTTGATATATCTTACTGTTTCTCGACCAGACATAATGTTTGCTGTTTGTTTATGTGCTAGGTACCAAGCTAGTCCCCGAGTGACTCACTTGGCAGCGGTCAAGCGTATTCTTCAATATCTTAGGGGCAATCCAGACATCGGGTTATGGTACCCCAAGGACGATACATTTGATCTTACCGCTTATTCGGACTCATATTATGGAGGATGCAAGATTTATTTCAAGTCTACCACAGCAGGATGCCAAATCTTAGGAAACCGGCTTGTTTCCTGGCAGTGTAAGAAGCAGATAACGGTCTCCACTTCAACCAGCGAAGCTGAGTGTGTTGCAGCCTCGAGTTGTTGTTCCCAGGTTTTGTGGATGCAACAACATCTTCGCGACTACGGTTTGAAGTTTCTTATTACTCCCATCTTAATTGATAATTCTGCTGCAATTAGCATCACCAAAAATCCCGTACAACACTCTAAAACGAAACATATCGAAATTCGATGTCATTTTATAAGGGATTGTTATGAAAAGAAGTTAATCGACCTTGAGAAAGTACATACTGCTTTTCAAAAAGCTGATTTATTTACCAAAGCATTCGATAAAACACGTTTTCAATTTATGCTTGGTTTAAATGGCTTAAAGACCCTTGCTGATATTCTGAAACTAAAATAACTATCTTTATTTTCAGTTTATTTTATTTTAAATTTTATTTTGATTTTTGCTTTTAGGGGGTAAAAATACAAAATACAAAAAGATTTTGCTTTTCGTTTGTATAGATAAAATCCAAAAACATTGGAAATTTTAAAAAATTCAAAAATAGTGTGTTTTTCATGTCTTTATGTTTTAAAATTTGAAAATCCAAAAGCATCTTAAAATTTGAAAATTCAAAAAGATTGTGAAATTTTTTTAGTTCTATTTATTAGAAAATTTAAAAAATCAAAAAGATTGTGAATTTTTGTTTATACAGAAAAATCCGAAAAAGACAAAAGATTGTGTTTTATGTTTGTAAAAAGAAAAACCAAAAAGATTTTTTCTTACATTCACTGAAAAATATGTCAATTACTGCCGTTTGAAGAACATATACTTGTATATGGTTGGTCCTGATAATTTCTTGTAACTATTCAGAATAGCCATTTATCTGATAATGGAAAGTAGTTGGGGTGTGTGTTATGCTTTTTACCTTATTTTCTCGCTGAAAATTATGTCGGTTATTTAAGTATGTGGAGCATGCTTGCATATTTTGGTCCTGTTATCTACTTGTAGATTGATAGGATAGCCATTAATCTATAGACTGAAAGTAACTGGGGAGATTAAATTCATTTTATTTTCTGCTCCTCAAAATTTTGAGTTTTTGAAGCAAATAGAGAAAATGATAGTACATTTATAGTTTGACCCCAAATCCAGCAAGAAATAAGCTTAAAAGACTGAGTGCTTAATCATTGGTGCATTGACAGGTCTTAAACAAGATGTTAGAGTAAAATAGGTGATATAAACTTAAAGAAAAGCCAAATTGAAAGAGGTGTTAGTCTCTAGCAAAAGTCTCGATGAAGTTGGAAGAAATGTAATAACCGGTCATACTCAAGCCTTATAGTAGTTGATCACCCAAAAATATAATAAAGCAAATAACAAGCATTAGGATTCTGGACACTGTGAGTCTTTATGCGGCTTAATCATCTGGGTATTCATATGCATGAATATTTCACTCGCTTTTAGAGCAAACCTAAAGTCATTAAACTTGATCACTACTGTACTTCGTACAATCCAAATTACTGACTTGATCAAAATCCGCTGTTAGTCATACAATTGTTCCTCCCTTACGCGCGTCTCAAAACCAATAAGAAACGGACCCCAGGGGATACAATGTATGTAAGCCGACAGATGGACTCGTGCATACTCACTCACAGTAAAGGTAACTTGGTGCATTGCTCAAATATTCTAGAATCTTCAAAATTTTGATCAACACTATAATGGTTTAAGTCAAGTTGGGGTGATTTGGAAAAAATCAAATTAAGCTTGAACCGAGATTAGAGGCTGATAGTTTCTGATATTCTGTGCGCTAATTGAATCATTAATCATATCACAAAAATGCTTGAAGGCTTGTTATAAGATTTAAGTGGACAATAATATCAATGACCAACTTAACGCTAGTCATAATATCGCTGAAATATAAAACTGTGATGAAAGGGCATTTTGCTCAATATGATTCTCTGCTCAAACTCAACAAAAATACAAAAATATGTACTGTTTTTGAAAAACATATAAAACACAAAAGGTTTGTCTATTTCTTGGTTCGGATATTTTTCATGTAAATACATTCTTTAAATATTACAAAATACCAAAAATACTTTTTTATTTTCATTTTCATTTACATATTATTTAAATTTTTTTAAGTTATGTTTCCAAAACGTGAACCATTTTAAGCTATTTGATGATCGAGATATGGGATCTCGATAATTCTTTAAGTTAATTGGATAATTATTTAATTATTTATTTCTTTATTTATTTAATTCATTAATTTAAACTATAACTTAAATTGTAATTCGTCAATTTATGGCTAACGAATTAGGTCATTTTAACGAACTACATTCTAGTTCGTTATCCTAATTCGCTTCCTCACTCTGTAACGAATGGCTTCAATTCGTTAAGCATAAACTAACGAATTAGACATGAATTGAATCTAATTCGTCATGACACGTGTTAAATTAGTTTTAACGAATCGTCTGATTCGTTAATACAAATTTCAAACGAATCGTCTGATTCGTTACATTGGGAATCGTGAAATGTCAATGTATATAGGACGGCGTGCATACGAACCGTCCTACTATTCACTCTTCATCTTCGATTTACACTGTTACTCTGTTCAAAATTTTCAGATTATCTGATTTTTGATTTTCAGTTGTTTGATTATACCATCGTGTTCATAAGGTATTAATTATCTAAATGTACTAGTTTTCGTCAAAAATGGTAGTGATTTAATTGATTAATTATGCCATTCTTGGGTTTTTGAGGTTTTTACGAACCTTAACTACTACAATGTTTTGAACAATTAGTGGTTACCATTATCATCGGAATGTATTTCCGAGATCTATGGTGATATTTAATTATGGTTTGCTTATGGATTCATGGGTTATTTGTGAATGGTTAATATCAGGTTTTTATACTCTGATTATAACCCTAATTCAGTTAACTTATTTCATGTTTTAGAACCTCAAATTGATACCATTTGCTTCGCAATGTGTTTCCGAGATCTTTATGATCATTGATTCGGTTATCCATCGATAATTATGGGGTAATCGATACCTGATTTGTCTTGTTTACTTATTGTGTTCTTGGTTAATTTTGACCCTGATGAGATGAGTCAAAAACTAAGTCATTTTTGACCATTCGTTAAAACTTAGCGAATTGGAACTAATTCGTGTCCAATTCGTTAAGCATTTCACACGAACCAGAATAGCGAATCATTTTCATAACGAATCAAATATGGATTCGTTAAATTATAACGAATTAGTTGATAACTTGTAACGGTTTTTAATTCTTCATTTTTCAATAGTAATTCGCTACTTATGATTTGTCAATAGTTTACTTGATAATGAATCAGTTGATTCGTTTCATTATTGTAACGATTCAGACTGTTTGATTAACGAATGACATTACATATTTATTCTTTTAAATATTATTAAATTAATAAAATATTCCTAGGATCTAATCGCGTCGATACATCGATTACACACACGAAATCTAAAATTAAATATATAGTTTATTGATAGATTCATAAGTATTCAAATTGTACAAAACAAATTGTGTTTATAAATTTTCATATTAATGATATTCGACATTATTTATTCAATATAATGGCTGATCAAATGGATCAAGATCCACCTGTTGCTGAGCAACAACAACAAGAACAAGAAGAAGTGCCCCTGCTGCCATATGAAAAGAAACACAACATTTGTGCCTTTGTTTATCCAATGTTGCCGACGAAGCAGTATTTGGGGATTTTCTAGCATTCTTACGACGTTCGGTGATACACTTTGTTATAACTGCTCGAACCAAAGTCTATCTGAGCATCATTAGACAATTCTGGAATACAGCTGAGTATGTTGAAGTAGAGAATCATATTCGAGCCACAATCAACCGAACTCCTATGACAGTGGATATTGACATGATTAGACGGGTTCTCCGTTTTGGGGACAATATGGACAATCAATGCGAGTTTGATAAACCATTGATCAAGGGTTTGTTTCATCGTGTATTTTATGGTGTTGACATTGAGGAATCTATGTACAACAAGAATGGACTGTGTCCTCCTTACAAGTATCTCCTCCATGTATTGATCCACTACTTGGGAGGACGCAAAGGCGAATTTGATGATTGTCGTACTATGTTGAAGTCGGCTTTTGTGGAACTTGTTCTGAATAAACCGTTTAATTTCTCTGAGATGATTTTCTATCATCTTAAGGAGCAATGTTAGCAAACAACTCAGAAAAAGAAATTCTTAATGTATCCAAGATTTCTACAGTTAATTATACAAGACTTGATTCCCAACTTGGTTATCGATCAATCATTGGTGGACGATGTACTTCCTTTGGAACACATGAAGGCTGATACTGTGCGAAGAATGACGATCTATCGTAAGGCGAAGCCGAGGAACATACGTTTGATTGGTCATATTATTAATCTTTATTATGTATGTCCTCCCAAGGATCGTTGGATCTATGATGATTCGGATTCTAAGCGTGAGGGAGGAGAAGGTGGGAACGATGGAGGTGATGATGGTGATGATGGTGGAAATGGTGGTGATGGTGATGCAGCTATCTTAGAACAACAAGGTGCAGTTGAAGCCACGTTAGCTGCTACAATTGCAGCTCAACGAAAAAGAAAGGGTAAAGAGCTAGCAACTGAAGGTTCAGCAAAGAGACGTGTGTCAGCTGGGGCTGGAGTTTCCTTTGGTGTTCAACCGTCTCGTCCTTCTATTTCTCAACGCCCGGCGGTGCCGATTACTACTAGCACTCCGGCGCTTACTTTGACAACGGCGATGGTTCCTCACGACAGGCTTGGTATGATTCCTCAAATGACTTTAGCTGAAATACCAAGGCCTTCTGTTATTCCCTCTAATGTTCCTCCAACACCGTCCATGAGGCCCCCTCCACCTAGTGATGTCTCATTTATGAGAATTACACGGCCTCAGGGACCAATCCAGCCAGTTCATCCATCTCTTTATAATATGCCACCGAATCGTCAACAGACATGCTTTTGAATCTTCTTTATTTGTATGAAAATCAAATGTCTGCTGACCGCTTAAATCAAGAACGCCTCATGGAAAACCAAAGAAGGCTTATGGGTTATGTCTTGTTTTGTCAGAAAGAAACAAAGGAGCTTCGTGCGATTGTTGAGTCTCAGGGGGTGAATCTCAAAGAACAAGAGGATCTCATCTTGCAATTAACATGCAAATATGACGCACTTAAGAAACTCAAGAATGATGATGAAGACCCTGATAAGTCTAGTGCAGAAGTGAGCCTAAACAAACGCACAACTCATCTTCAGGTGCAGGTACTAGTGGAGGTGGTGACTCGGATAAGCTGATTATTGTTCATCAAGATTAAACATCTGCTAAACCTATTGAGATGATAGAAGCTGACACTATAATCTTTGTTGATGGATCGGGGGTGCTCAGGAGTGGGATGAATAGAAATGAGATTGAGGAGGGTCAATTCGTTGAAAGGTCACTAACACGAGAGCAGATTTCGTTATTGCTTGGATTGAATGATGACGAATTAACCGTGTTAGAAGATGAGCCTGATGTTGAGGTATTAAACGATGAAGAGATCTTAAATGATCCAACTGTTGAGATGAACACATATTTTATTTATGAAGATGAAGAGGTCGAGATTGAAGATGGGATAGCGGAGGAGTATCCTGACTTGTTTCAACATACAAATGTTGATCAAGGTGCTTCAGTATTTAATGAGCAATCCTTTAAAGCCGCTGAGGATAATTTGGATAAGTTATCAAAGGGTAAGCGTGTGGTTGATACATGATTTGCTTCACTTGAAAACTCGACCGATGCTGATATTGAAAAGTGGTTTGGTTATCGAAGTAAGAAGTCTCGTAAGATTATTGAAGCCTATCGGTATGTGGATCAGGAGCAGAAGGATGAAGTTGTTGCTCGTGCCAAGGCAAATCAGATGACGTCATTCAAGGCTGTGTCAAAGGTTCAAGGTGATATCATTTCATGGTTATTTGATCCTGATTTGAAAGTATGTATTGTTAAATGGGAAAAAGGGATTCAATACTATGAGAATATGATTGATGTTCTCTCTCTACCGCGGTGGGATGTTCGTACCCTCGCGAGTAGACCATTCATGAATCGTGGAGGAAATCGGCATGCAAATTGGTTTTATCAACATCTGCTGTTCGAGGTTAATCATGGTTTTAAGTTTTTCAAACCATAGATCCCTGCTCGTAAGTGTATCAATGAGATTGATCCAAGGACAGGCTGGAGGAAGTTGGTTCTTAAGGTAAAACCGCCAAGGACCATGAAGCATGTGCTGGTGAAGACGTTGAATCAACATATGTCATTATCATTCAACCGATGGTATTACGATAACCGAACTGGCGAGGCCGTCATTGTTTTGGGTAAAGGTTTAAAGACTGAGCTGATCAAGATCATCGATCCAATGTGGCTTGTTAATTTAACTGAGACAGACAACGACGTGCTACACAAGAATAAGATATTGTTCGAGCGTAATGAAGACTATGATATGGCTATGCAGTTCCAACGCATTGTGCGTGTAAGTTATGAGAATGGAATTCATAGTTGTAGAGATTGGCAGTCCAAGCGCTTCAAGTAATTTTAAAGACAAAGAGCTCAAGACGAGGGGGTGTCAGTTAGTGCACGGTCTTGCGTCTTGAGTCTTTGTATCTATCTATTATGTATTTGTCGTTTGATTTATGTAATAAACAATTAAGTTATTAAGTTAGTTCGCTAAAGTATAGTCTAGTTCACTAAGTATGTTTAGCGAACTAGATCTAAGTTGTTAACCCTCCTAATTCGTTAAGGATGTTTAACGAATCAGGGAGTGATTCGCTAAGTTATTTCATTTTAATGTATGTAACGAAGTGGACTCAGTTCGTTATGGGATGTTAACGAACTAGATCCATCTTCTATTTATAGTGAACATTGTTCACAGTTAATTTAAGTTTTGGAGTTTAATTATCGAACCTATGCTCAGATTTACTCTCAAGCTTCACATTAATATTATTATCACATACATACAATTAATATATATCTATAACGTATAACATACAATCAAGAGTAATTACGAACTAGATCCGTATTTAGGTTAATCATGTTCATAAATAGATCAGATCTGTGTTAGAGATTAACGAGTTCAAACAATGTTACTGCTAAATCTCAACACAATCATGTGGACATGCGAAGCTGTTTTCTTTGCGGTCAACAAGGTCATGGGGTGAGAAACTGTGGACATAAGAGTTCTCAGAATCTTCACCCATTTGTCAAGGATCAATCAAAACCAGTTCTTTTGATAACAGAGATTCTGAAACGACCTATGTCGTATGATGATGATACTCACATCATGTTCTCAAACGTGAATCCTCGAAACGTTGTTCATGTGAATGAAACTCATGGTCATGTTAAACCAAAGTTTGTTCCAACTGAACCACTATGCAAAATTGTGAACTCAAATGTAGTTCAAGCTGCTTATCTAAGACGAAAGTCTAAGAAGCCTGTAACTTATTCTCAAGTTGCTGAACAACATATGAATTCAACTAAGCTTAACGTTTCTCAAGAAAACCAAAAGGTGCCCAAGACTGAGGCATGGGCTGCCTTTTTGAACTAATCATTTTCTTTTGTGTGTAGGGTACATCCAAGACCATTTCTGGTGAAAACTGGATTATGGATAGTGGATGTTCTCGTCATATTACTGGAAATCTCGACCTCTTAACAAATATGAGAAATATTCAAGGGGGTTATGTGGCATTTTCTGAGAATTCTGGGGGTATGATCACACAAGAAGGTGATGTTTCGAATGTGCATATTACTTTTGAGAAGGTCAACTACTGTGACAAGGTAGATCATAATTTATTGAGCGTTTCTCAGATATGTGACAAAAAGTTCACTACTGTATTTACTGATAAAGATTGTCTGATCTGAAACCGGGATATGTGATTCCCGAGGACATGGTTTTTATGAGATCACCTCAATCGAATGTTATTTATGTCTTAAATATGAGTTCTAAAGTATCAACATCTATCAAAACATGTTTTGTCTCGAAAGCGACTGAGAAAGATTATATTCTATGGCATCATAGAATGGGTCACATTCATGTTCCGTAATATGAACTATCTAATGGCAAATGACCTAGTTGAAGGTGTGTCTTTGAAAAATTTTAAGTTATCCGACCACTGTATTGCTTGAAAAAAGGGCAAACAGAAGAAAAAGTTGCATCATTCTAAGTTATTGAATTCCATTGATACTCCTCTTGAGCGACTTCATATGGATCTTTTTGGCCCAGTGAATTGTGCGAGTATTTCTGGAGATTGGTATTGCCTGGTAGTTACTGATGATTATTCAAGATACTCATGGTTCTTATTTATGAGTTCGAAAGATCAAACACCTGTTCTTCAAAATTTAATCACTAAGATCGAATCACTATACAAACAGAAAGTGAGGAGAATTCGTAGAGACAATGGTACTACATTTAAAAATATTGTATTGGATTTCTTTTGTTTAAAAAGGGAATTCATCGAGAATACAGTGCCCCATATGTACCACAAAAGAACGGTGTAGATGAAAGAAAGAACAGAACGTTGATTGAAGCTGCTAGAACTATGCTTGCTGATTCAAAGCTTCCTGTCCAATTTTGGAATGAGGCGGTGAATACTACTTGTTATACACTCAATCGAGTTCTAACTATTAAGAGACTCAAGAAGACAAGTTATGAGTTGTTAAATAATCAAAAACCTAATTTAATGTTCTTGGAACCGTTTGGGTGTCCTTGTACGATGTTAAAAAAGGATGTGGGAAAGTTTGATGAAAAATCCATTGAAGGGTATTTCTTGGGTTATGCTTCTCCTAAGAAACGAGTATTTAACCTCACGTCTGGTTGTGTTGAGGAATGGTATCATGTGGACTGTCAAAAGTACACTACTCCTTCTCAAGGGAAAGGTCCCAACTGGATGTTTGACTATGATGGCTTATTTAATTCATTTACTCCAACAACTAGTCAACCAGATGAAGATTTAGTTCGTGCTTACTTTGAAGAACAACTGGTAATTCCAAGATTTTCAAGTTCTAAAGATGTTGAAGTTCCAACCGATGCTTCAACTGAAGATCCTGATAATCATTTTCCAGTTCTCTTTGATAATGCATCTACTTCGTCTGATGACACTCCTGTTGTTGATCAAGTTATTGAACTTGATAGTGATGCTTCATCTCGCGAGCTGGGTGAACATTACACTAATTTATTTGAAAATGTTGATGTTCCTGAGAATCCCACTCTTAGGATTCATAATTATCATCCGAAAGAAAATTATAGGAGAACCTGATGTGGGAGTTCAAACACGTCATCAAGTTGCTTCGTCAAATGAAAATAATGTATTATGTGCTTATGCAGATTTACGTTTGTCTGGAATTGTAAATCTTGCTAAATTCATTTGCTTTCTATTCCAAGTTGAGCCAACGACTCCTCGTATGGCACTTCAAGATCCTTCTTGGGTAGAAGCTATGCAAGAAGAATTACAGCAATTTGCACGTTTGGGTGATTGGGATCTTATCGAAAAACCTGCTAGAGTCAAGAAGGCGATTTCGACTAAGTGGGTATATAAGTGTAAGAAAGATGATCATGGGGTGATCGTGAGAAACAAGGCACGATTAGTGGTGCAAGGTTTTCATCAGCAAGAGGGTATTGACTACACTGAGGTATATGCTCCGGTTGCAAGATTGGAGTCTATACGAATATTTCTAGCCTATGCAGCTTACAAAAACATAAAAGTTTATCAAATGGATGTCAAAAATGCTTTTCTCAATGGTAAACTTCATGAGGAAGTGTTTGTTTTACAGCCTCCGGGTTTTGAAGACCCCGATTATTCTGACCGAGTTTATCAATTAAATAAGGCATTATATGGTCTCCATCATGCCCCGAGAGCTTGGAATGGCACGCTCACCGACCATCTGACGGATAATGGTTTCAAACGTGGGACTGTTGACTGCACATTGTTTTATAAAAATATTGGTGATGATCTTCTCCTCGTTCAGATTTATGTAGATGACATAATCTTTGGGTCAACAAACGACGCGTTCTGTAAGGAATTCGAGAAGTCAATGCAAACCAAGTTCGAGATGAGTTCGACGGGAGAGATGAATTTCTTTTTAGGGTTGCAGGTTCATAAGTCTGCGAAAGGAATCTTCATTCACCAGAAAAAGTATGTGAATGACGTCTTGAGCCGATTCAAAATTACTGCCGGAAAAACCCCTTCTACTCCTCTCCCTGTGGGTCACAATTTATCACCGGATGAATTGGAGGATACTGTCGATCCTACCCTATATCGAGCTATAATTGGTTCTTTGATGTATCTTACTGCTTCTCGACTCAACATAATGTTTGCTGTTTGTTTATGTGCTAGGTACTAAGCTAGTCCCCGAGTGACTCACCTGGCAGCGGTCAAGCGTATTCTTCAATATCTGAGGGGCAATCCTGACACCGGGTTATGGTACCCCAAGGACGATATTTTCGATCTTATCGCTTATTCTGACTCAGACTATGGAGGATGCAAGATTAATTTCAAGTCTACCACAGCAGGATGCCAAATCTTAGGAAACCGGCTTGTTTCCTGGCAGTGTAAGAAGCAGATAACGGTCTCCACTTCAACCGGTGAAGCTGAATATGTTGCAGCCTCGAGTTGTTGTTCCCAAGTTTTGTGGATACAACAACATCTTCACGAATACGGTTTGAAGTTTCTTAATACTCTCATTTTAATTGATAATTCTGCTGCCATTTGCATCACCAAGAATCCCGTACAACACTCTAAAACGAAACATATCGAAATTTGATATCATTTGATACAGGATTGCTTTGAGAAGAAATTAATCGACCTTGAGAAAGTACATAATGATTTTCAAAGAGCTGACTTATTTACCAAAGCTTTTGATAAAGCGTGTTTTCAATTTCTGCTTGGTTTAAATGGCTTAAAGACCCTTGCTGATATTCTGAAACTAGAATAACTATCTTTATTTTCAGTTTATTTTTATTTTAAATTTTATTTTGATTTTGGCTTTTAGGGGGTAAAAATACAAAATACAAAAACATTTTGCTTTTCGTTTGTATAGATAAAATCCAAAAACATTGGAAATTTAAAACTTCAAAAATAGTGTGTTTTTCATGTCTTTATTTTTTTATATTTCAAAATTTGAAAAATCCAAAAACACTTTAAAATTCGAAAAGAAAAAAAGATTGTGAAATTTTATTTATAAGAAAATGTTGAAAATTCAAAAAGATTGTGAATTTCTCGTTTGTATAGAAAACTCCGAAAAAGACAAAAAGATTGTGTTTTAAGTTTGTAAAGAGAAAAACCAAAAAGATTTTTGCTTAAGTTCGCTGAAAAAAAATATGACAATTACTCCAACTTGAAGGACATGTACTTGTATATGTTTGGTCCTGATAATTTCTTGTAAATATTCGGGATAGCCATTTACCTGACACTGGAAAGTAATTGGGGCGTTCTTTATGCTCTTTATGTTATTTTTCTAGCTGAAAAATATGTCAGTTATTGAAGTTCGGGGAGCATGCTTGCATGTTTTGGTCCTATTATCTACTTGTAGATTGATAGGAAAGTCATTAATCTATGGACTGAAAGTAACTGGGGCGTTTAAATTCATTTTGTTTTATGCATTTTGAGTTTTTGAAGAAAAAAGAGAAAATGATAGTACATTGATTGTTTGACCCCAAATCCAGCAAGAAATAAGCTTAAAAGACTGAGTGCTTAATCATTGGTGCATTGATAGGTCTTAAACAAGCTGTTAGAGTAAAATATGTGATATAAACATAAAGAAATGCCAAATTGAAAGAGGTGTTAGTCTCTAGCAAAAATCTCGGTGAGGATGGCAGAAATGTAATAACCGGTCATACTCAAGCCTTATAGCTGTTGATCGTCCAAAAATATAATAAAGCAAATAACAAGCATTAGGATTCTGGACACTGTGACTCTTTATGCGGTTTAATCATCTGGGTATTCATAAGTATGAATATTTCACTCGCTTTTAGAGGAAATCCAAAGTCATTAAACTTGATCACTGTTGTACTTCGCACAATCTAAATTGCTGACTTGATCAAAATCCGTTGTTAGTCATACATTTGTTCCTCCCTTGCGCGTGTCTCAATACCTGTTTGATCTCGTTAATCCAACTCACAGATATCAGATCTTATCTATGTATAATTAACCTAATAAGAAGGACCTAGTTCATAATTACTCTTGATTGCATGTTGTATATACGTTATATTAGTTGTATGTATGTATGTGTATAATATTAATATGTTGATTGAAGCTTGAGAGTGAATCTGGACAGCAATTCGTTAATATATCTCAAAAACTTAACTTAAACAGTGGACAAACGCAACTATATATAGAAGATGGATCTAGTTCGTTACACATTCCGTAACGATCTAGCATCCACTTCGTTACATACATTTAAATGAAATAACCTTAACGAATCACCTCCTGATTCGTTAAACATTCTTAACGAATCAAGAGAGATATTAACTTAGATCTAGTTTGTCAAACATCCTTAACGAACTAGACTATTACTTTAGCGAACTACATTAATAACTTAATAATTTATTACATAAATAAACGACAAATACATAATCGATAAATACAAAGACTCGAGACGCAACATCGTGCACTAACAGACACCCCTCATCTTGAGCTCTTTGTCTTTACTTTACTTGAAATGCTTGGACTGCCTATCCCTGTAACTATGAATCCCGTTCTCATAACATACACGCACAATGCGTTGGAATTGCATAGCCAGATCATAGTCTTCATTGCGCTCGAACAAAATCTTGTTCTTGTGTAGCACGTCGTTGTCGGTCTCGGTTAAGTTAACCAGCCACATTGGATCAATGATCTTGATCAGCTCGGTCTTCAAACCTTTGCCCAGGACAATGACGGCCTCACCAGTTCGGTTATCGTAATACCAGCGGTTGAATGACATATGCATGTGTTGATTCAAAGTCTTCACTGGTACCCGCTTCATGGTCATTGGCGGCTTAACCTTGAGGATCAACTTTCTCCAACCCGTCCTTGGATCAATTTCATCTATACTCTTTCGGGTTGGAACCTGAGGCTTGAGAAACATAAATCCATGGTTGACTTCAAATAACAGATGTTGATGGAACCAATCTGCTATCCAATCACCTCCATGGTTGATAAATGGACGACACGCGAGGGTACGAACGTCCCATCGCGGTAAAGTGAGAACATCCATTATCTTCTCATAATACTGAACCCCCTTTTCCCATTTCACAATACATACTTTAAGATCGGAATCATATAACCAAGAAATGATATTCACTTGAACATTTGACACGGTTTTGAATGATGTCACTTGGTTGGCTTTAGCACGAGCAACAGCTTTATCCTTCTGCTCTTGATCTACATATCTGTATGCCTCAATAATCTTACGGGTTCCCTTACTTCGATACCCAAACCATCTTGAAATATCAACATCAGTCGGCTTTTCAATCGAGTTGAATCTCGTATCAACCACCTTTTTACCCTTGGATACCTTTTCCAGATTATCCTCAGCTGCTTTAAACGTTTCCTCATTAAATATTGGAGCACCCTGATCAACGTTGGTGTGTTGAAACAGGTCAGGATACTCCTCAACAGTGACGTCTTCAACCTCGACTTCCTCATCTTCATAAATAAAATTCGTATTCATTTGGTTAGTCGGATCATTTAAAATCTCCTCATCATTCTCTACTTCCACATCCGGCTCTGCCTCTAACACGGTCAACTCATCATCATTCAAACCAAGCAGTAGTTAAATCTGCTCTCGTGTTAGAGACTTTTGCACAAACTGCCCAACTTCTATCTCATTTTGATTCACCACAATCCTGACCACCCCCGATCCATCCACAAAGATAACTGTATCAGCTTCAATCATCTCAATCGGTTTAGCAACAGTCGTATCATGATAAACAATGATATGCTTATCCGAATCACCAGCTCCACTAGTGCCTGCACCAATGGAAGAACCGTGAGATTCTTTCGGCTCATTTCCTCCAGCACCTAAAGCATCAGGGTCCTCATCATCATCATTCTTCAACTTTTTCAAAACATCATCTTTACACATGAGTTGAAGAATTAGATCCTCTTGTTCTTTCAACTTCACCCCCCTGAGACGTAACAATCTCACGAAGGGCTCGTTTACTTCAGACAAAAGGAGACATAGATCATTAGTTTCTTCTGATTTTCCATGAGGCGTTCTTGTTTCAGATGGTCAGCAGACATTTGTTTTTCATACAAATGAAGAAGACTTAACAACATATTTGTCTGCTGAGTTGGAGACATTGCATGAAAACAAGCAGGAATAGGTTGCACAAGACCTTGTGATCGACTCAATCTCAAGAACGAGATATCCATTGGAGGTGGAGGCAACATCATCGGTGTTGGAGAAACCACCGAAGTTGCAGTAGAAGGCATTGGCAATGTAGATAGGACATAATGTGGAATCATACCAAGCCTTGGATCTGAATTGAGCGTAGTCGTCAAACACATAGATCTCAGATCTGATCTATGTATAATTAACCTAATAAGAAGGATCTAGTTCATAATTACTCTTGATTGCATGCTGTATATATGTTATATTAGTTATATGTATGTATGTGTATAATATTAATATGTTGATTGAAGCTTGAGAGTGAATCTGGACAGCAATTCGTTAATATATCTCAAAAACTTAACTTAAAAAGTGGACAAACACCACTATATATGGAAGATGGATCTAGTTCGTTACACATTCCGTAACGAACTAGCATCCACTTCGTTACATACATTTAAATGAAATAATCTTAACGTATCACCCCCTGATTCGTTAAACATCCTTAACGAATCAGGAGAGATATTAACTTAGATCTTGTTCGTTAAACATCCTTGCGGAAACCTACCAAGGATCTAGCCGCATCAATACATCGATTATACAATACGAACACGAATACTTTAAATACGGTTTTATTGATAAATAATGAATAATTACATAATAAGTTATGAAGAGGATAAATAATAGATCTAGGATCTCACACCTCTCATATGTGTGATCTCTCTACAAATGAGCATGGATATACCTATTTATAGACCACATGCTCTACTTCGTTAAGTTACGTTTAATTCGTTATATCTCCATAACGAATTAGACTCCATTCGTTATGATTGAATAAGGAATGGTAATAATCTTAATGAACTAGCCTAGTCTATAACGAATGGACCTCATTCTCTATACAATCTATAGCGAATGGGCCATTTACATTTAATATCCTTAAAATACAAAGACTAGACAACCTATAAGTTATTCGATTGCTACGGACAACAACTTCATGCACTAACAGACACCCCCTTTTCCGTAGCTATCGAATACTTTAATCTTGAATACTTTAACTGCAATTCACCAGTCACCAAACCGTGCAGTAACAGACACCCACTTGACTGATGATTTTCAGGCTTGTATAGACAGACAATCTTTAAATCTTTTCAGCAAACCAACAACTTGTAGCCTCTCATATCAGATCACCCCCTCAAAGTGACCAACTCTTGGAGATCATCTCGATCATCCATTGGCGTATAATATGGTTCAATCATTCAACAATCAGTAGCAAGTCATCAGCTATCCGTCAGCACTAGTAAAAGAAAAACATATCTTTACGTTTAACCTCGTCACACATCTTCATGAAAAAACCCGATCATTCAACATCTTTCACTTCGGTTTTCCCTCTCTTGATAACGTGTATCCCAAATATACTCTTGAAGCTCTTCCGCATCTCATTTGTAAAGATGCACTAATGTTTGGGCATATGATTCAGAGTTCCAACCTCTATTAATAAACCCCAAATGATCAATTTTTTCAATCCAATGACAAGACTCGTATATTCTTCAATAAGATCAACTCGTTCGAGAATCGTCCCCCTCAACAGAAGTAATCTGCCATTTACTCGTAGCCAACATAGTTAGGATCAAAGTCCCTTAGAAAGAAGTAAACGAACAGACACTCGTATCCCACATAGTCAGGTTTCAATCTCAACCAAATCAATCACCAATCAAAGAATAATTGCAGTCTTGAACTTAGTCAAACGTAGCTTTTCAAACATGAATTACCACCAAAATTGCAGTAATTTTTCAAGAAACCTTGCAAACGTAGGAAGATACATGCCAAATAAACTCAAATGAAAGTTTTATCTCCCCCTTTTTTTGAAAAATTCAACAAGGTCTTGAACAATCCTCACATATCACTAACAAACTCCTCCTTAAATTACTCGTGGTCTCCCCCTCGGCCAGTCAAAACGCATAAACAGTCAGCCGGAAAATATATTAGCAAAATTTGAGAGAAGAGTACCCAATACATTAGGAACATCCCAGAAAAATTTCGATTAAGAAAATTTTTCCCGATTTTCCCGCCAAAAATTCACTGAAAATTTTCGAAAAGTAAATATTTTCGCTAAAATTTTCAAGAATGAAAACTCACGAGGAGTATTCAGGAAAAAAATTGCACAAGAAAATTTGTCCCGCCATTTTACTCTTTTTTTAACGAATCATCTTTCTAATTCGTTATAAATATCTACTCCATTCGTCAACAAATCAGTTCGTTATAAATTACCAACTCTAATTCGTTATAACAATCCTCATTCGTTATAATAGTAACACGAATGGACTTCAATTCGTTAAGATTTCCACACTTCGTCATACATTAACGAATTACCTTAATTCGTTACCAATACCTTAACGAATTAACTTCACGAATTACCTTAATTTGTTACATTTACCTTAACAAATTAACTTAATTCGTTATCATTACCTTAACGAATTACCTTAATTCGTTAAATTTTCCATAACGAATTGCTACAGTAATTCGTTAGACTTCCGTAACGAATCAGCTACAGTTATATAACGAATTAGTTTGTTGGATTTGAACTACTCGCCAGAAAAACGATTTTCGCTAGAAAAATCAGTTACAGTGGCCGGAAAAAGTAGATCTGGCCGGAATCTGAAATTTCAAGCTTCATCCATAGTGAAATAATCAAAACACCATCATAAATCATGAAATTCTACCCGAACACTCGGATTTTAATCACGATTCTGATTATATCAACCATTAAACTTAACATCCATTGATTCAACATCAATTAAATCAACCCATAACATGCTCTTAAATGGTGAAATCTTCAATTCACCATAATTGTAACACCCCGTAACCGCAGCGGAAACGTACACGGGATGCAACAGACACATCTGATATCAACAGCATTGTTTATAAAGAAAACACCACTACATTACTTTAAAAGTATTACATTGTTCTGAGTTTCATAACCATCTAAGCGTTATCACATAAGTGTTACCGATAGTACATTAACATATTTAATGCAAAATATAGATCTCTAGACTTCCACAAAATAGCACACAACATCGAACACATATTACTCATTCCGACTTGAGTGTACCTAGAAAGCATGTAAAGAAAACGGGTCAACTACGAATAGTTGGTGAGTTTCACTAATTTAAATAAACCACGACAAATCGTTATAAAAATCATGAATAAGTGATGTAATTATACTGAGTTCACGAGTGAAAACTCTATTAACCCCAAAACATTTAGATTAACCTCCGGGAACTCTGTTACCCCAGAATACTTCCAATAACTTCTGGGAACTCAGTTACCCCAGAAACACATTTAATAACCTCTGGGAACTCTGTTACCCCAGAAACCCATTTAATAACCTCTGGGAACTCGGTTACCCCAGAACACTGTTTCGGGCCTTACAATATTAGCAACTTAGTTAATTACCATCTTAATACATTCCCGTACGATTTCCGTACAATAAATATTATATAAATACATTCGTTTCCATGCGATTAGCATATACTTAAACACTTTGATAGAAACATGCTTTCCGCCCCGGGAAAATATTTAAAACAGTTCAGTAAAAAAAGGGCTCGTGAAAACTCACCTTCTTGTGAGCAAGATGTACTACGGTGCACGGCTACTGGTACAGATCTGTAATACGATCCCCAAATCGTTACTACACAATTTCTAACAATATAACTTAAATTCGTGTTAGCCGGTACGTCCGGGGACACTGTTAACCCAGTACCGTACACGATCCGGGGACCATGTTAACCCCGATACACTACTCAGGACTTAGATTGTGATATCACTTAGAGTTCTTTAGTCAAAACTACCGATAGTTTGTTTTCTCGTTTTGCGTGCCTAGCACGGTTATTCGTCTTTATGTTTTCAAAAAAATGAGTTTGACCACACACGACCCGAAAATAGTTATTATTGATATCTTCATTAAAGTGGTGAAATTAGAGCTCGGATAAACACCCCGTTTGGCCGCGGGGCCCGTTTCCGTCTTTAATACACCGGAAACGGTTGAATCGGGTAAAATTACCCAAATCATCCGAATTATTTTCGGATGATTTATTTTTACTTGATTAACTTAGTTTCATGAAATTAGTCCATTTTTAAGGTTTTTATGCACCAGTCAGCTCGCTTAGGCGAAAGTTTGCTTTTAAGTTCCATTTAGCACAAATAAATATCCGTTTAGTCTCGGACCTTGAAATTTTGTACAAATCATATTTTAACAGTAAGGAATTTTATAAAATTTTTCCAGAATTAATTTTTATATCTAAAATTTATTTAACCATTTTTAAACGTCATCTAAACACCAAATATGTCGAAAATACCAAACGACCTTCGAAAAATCCCAAATTTTTCTGGGATGACCCCTGTCACCCACATAGTTCCCTGTAATTTTTCCAGAACCAAAAACTCATTTTTCAAGCCATTTTTACCAAAACCGAGCTAGAAATCCCTAGAACTCGTTTTATCGAAAAGCCTACTTAGACATCTCCAATGAACCTGAAATTTTGTGTGTGACTTTTATATGTTATAAAAAGCTTATCTTAAATTTTCCAGAATTTTTTATGATGTTTAGCTATTTTTCACCATTTTTGGCCAAAACCGAGCATTAAATTCACCAAATATTCATCCTTTATCCAAAAATTACCAAAAATTCACAGATCTCATATTTTCATGTGTAGATCATTTCTGTGAAATTTCGGTACCCAACTCTAGGTCTATCACAATCTGTCCAAAATAACTAAATCACACGAAAACCGAACTATCTTGTGTTTTCTAGCGTTAGATCGCAAAGATCTTGGTTTCTAGCCTTTGCTAGCCACTAGATACAACACTTACAAGCACAACAACACCACACCAAGCAAGTTATACCCACAATCAAGCCATTTCTTTCATGGTTTCGATTAAAACATCAAAACAAAGATTTTGACCGTAAAAATTCGTTTTTGACTCTTTTAACTACTTTCTTGGACCAAGATCCTTTGTATAACTTGTATACATCCCTTGATCACACGAGAATCGGTTTCATCTCGGGTTTTCACCCATTTTTCATTTGAAACCTCATTTTCTCAAGATTATGGAATTACAACTAAGAATCAAACATTGAAATCATGTTTTTACCTTATGATCTTGCTTAAAAAACTTAGGTTTTGGATGGATGATGAAGAGGTTGAGAGGATTTGGAGAGAAAGTTTGTGGAAAAAAGAAAAATGGTTGTGTGTGTGTGACTAGCATGGACCGATCGGTCCATGTTAAGTGGGTGGGGGGGCCCACATCTCCAACCATGGCCACACATTTGGATTACGAAATCCGGATAATGTTGTGGATAATCTGGTTCAGTTCGTTTCTCGGTTAAACGTTTAATTCCGCTCAAAACGAGACCAAAACGGTCGTTTTTCGGCTTAAAATTAAAATTTATATAAAACTGATTTAAAAACTTTAAAAACTTAAACCATGACGTTTATTGACTTAACACATCGTATTGTCGGTAATTGTGCATCTTTTTCGGCTTGATCGATCGTCTCTTGCTTGGTTTGATGTTAAAGGTTTCGTTTATCGTACCGACGTACTAATAAATCGAAATCCTTTTTCTGTGCCATAATTCACTTATCCCGAAGCTTTAATACTTCGTAAACATCACTAAACATTATATATTTCGTCTATAATGTAACTCCCGATTCGTTCGGGTTTCAATAACCGTTCATCAGTTAATCGTAATTCTAATACGACTAACTGTTCATTCGAGTATAATTCGTACTATGACTCTTATATACTCGTATAAACACATTATAATTCATATATTCAGTATTGAATAACACGTAAATAGTATATTCCGGCTACGGTATACCTGAATTTGCCGGAATCGTTACATTCTCCCCCCGTTATAAAAATTTCGTCCTCGAAATTTTACGCGTCAACTACTTCCTTTTGAGGAAATAGGTTGGGGTATTTCTTCCGAAATTCGTCCCTTCGTTCCCATGTATATTCTGGGCCTCGTTGCGAATTCCATCTAACTTTGACCAACGAGATCTTATTGTGTCTAAGTTGCTTGATTTTCCCGTCTACTATTTCTATGGGCTCCTCTACAATGCTGAGCTTATCATTTATTTGAACACCTTCTAAGGGTAACACCGATGTCTCATCCGACAGACACCTTTTCAGGTTCGACACGTGAAACACGTTGTGAACTGCACTCAGTTCATCAGGCAGTTCTAATCGGTATGCTACAGGACCGATTTTCGCAGTAATATCGAATGGTCCAATATATCTAGGGGCTAACTTCCCCGCCTTTCCAAATCTAACCACACCCTTCCACGGTGATACTTTCAAATACACTTTATCACCTTTTTCGAATGATAACGGTTTTCTACGGGTATCGGCATAACTCTTCTGCCGATCCCGTGCGGCCTTCAGATTGTTCTTAATTTCAAGAATTTTGCTGGTCATTTCCTGGACCAGATCTGATCTAATAACCTGTGCGTCGCCCACTTTAGTCCAGCAGAGTGGTGATCGGCACTTTCGTCCATATAATGCTTCATACGGTGCTGCTTTTATACTGCTATGGTAACTGTTATTATAGGAAAATTCAACGAGAGGGAGATGTTGATCCCAATTTCCCTTAAAATCCAGTACGCATGGACGAAGCAAATCCTCCAGGGTTTGAATGGTCCTCTCAGACTGACCGTCGGTCTGAGGGTGGTAGGCTGTGCTTAAATTAATACGCGTTCCCAGCGCTTCTTGCACAGCTTGCCAAAGCTTGGAGGTGAAATGGCTATCCCGATCAGAGATGATTGAGATGGGTATCCCATGACGGGACACAATTTCATTTATATAAATCTGCGCAAGTCTCTCAGTGTTATAATTATTTCTAATCGGAATAAAATGTGCCGATTTGGTTAATCGATCCACGACTACCCAAATTGCATCATGTCCTCGGGACGTCTTGGGGAGATGTGTCACAAAATCCATCGTGATCTGCTCCCACTTCCATTCGGGAATTTCCGGTTGTTGTAACATTTTCGAAGGTTTCTGGTGCTCCGCCTTAACCCTCGCACACGTCGTACACTTGCCGACATATGTGGCTATATTCTTTTTCATACCCGGCCACCAGTAGAACTCCTTCACATCCTTGTACATCTTATCCGAACCCGGATGTATGGAATATTTTGATTTATGCGCTTCGTTCATGATCAATTCACGAAGATCATGGAGGGCCTCTTTTTCCAATTGTTCCTCTTCCAACGCTTCGCGTTGAGCGACTTGAATCAAATCCGAAAGGTTCGACTGGACTATCATCCCCAGCGCTCGCACTCGCAATGGCTTAACCCGATCCTTCCTACTCAAGGCATCGGCTACGACGTTAGCCTTGCCGGGGTGATAACGGATGTCACAGTCATCGTCGCTTAATAATTCGACCCATCTTCGTTGTCTCATATCCAGTTCTTTCTGATCGAATATGTGTTGCAAACTTTTATGATCGGTGAAGATGGTGCATTTTGTACCGTAGAGATAATGTCTCCAGATTTTAAAGTGCGAAGATAACTGCTCCCAGTTCTAAGTCATGAGTAGTGTAATTTTTCTCGTGTACTTTTAACTGTCGGGAAGCATAGGCTATGACTTTATTATTCTGCATCAACACACATCCCAATCCTCTACGGGATGCGTCACAATACATGACAAAACCATCGTCTCCGTCGGGGAGACTTAAGATCGGCGCTTGGCACAATCTTTGTTTTAGCGTTTGAAACGCCGCTTCCTGTTCTTCTTCCCAATCATACTTTCGATCCTTTTGAGTCAGGAGGGTTAAAGGTTGGGCGATGCTGGAAAAGTTCTCTATAAATCGACGATAATATCCCGCTAAGCCTAAAAATTGGCGGATTTCCTTTGGCGATTTAGGCGCTTGCCA
Organism: Bidens hawaiensis; assembly: GCF_021521415.1. Lineage (NCBI taxonomy): Eukaryota > Viridiplantae > Streptophyta > Magnoliopsida > Asterales > Asteraceae > Bidens > Bidens hawaiensis. Next base: position 187,035 of record NW_027505165.1, read on the forward strand.
ATTCTTAACTGCTTCAACCTTACTTGGATCAACGTGTATTCCTTGATGGTTTATAACGTGACCAAGGAATTGCACTTCTTGTAACCAGAAGTTACATTTGGAGAATTTTGCAAACAACTTCTCCTGATTTAGAAGCTCTAAAATTAATCTCAAGTGTTGCTCATGCTCTACTTTACTCTTTGAGTATATCAAAATATCGTCAATAAACACGATGACGAATTTATCGAGGTAGGGTTTACAGACTCGATTCATGAGATCCATGAACACTGCTGGCGCATTTGTTAGCCCAAAAGGCATAACTAAGAACTCGTAATGGCCGTAGCGAGTCCGGAATGCGGTTTTTGGGATATCCTCCTCCTGGATTCTAACCTGATGGTATCCCGATCTGAGATCTATTTTTGAGAAGTAGCTCGCACCTTGTAGCTGGTCGAACAGATCATCGATTCGGGGGAGAGGATACCTATTTTTGATTGTCAACTTGTTCAGCTCCCTGTAATCAATGCACATTCTAAGGCTTCCGTCCTTTTTTTTCACGAATAGTACCGGTGCACCCCACGGGGAATAACTAGGACGTATAAATCCTTTATCCAACAATTCTTGCAGTTGGTTGGATAATTCTTGCATCTCTGATGGTGCAAGTCGGTAGGCTGCCTTAGCAACAGGGCCAGCTTGAGGTAATAGATCGATTCTGAATTCGACCTGTCGGGTTGGCGGTAATCCAGGAAGTTCTTCTGGGAAGACTTGTGGAAATTCGCGTACCACTGGAATATCGTCCACCCGTTTTTCCTCAGAATCAGTGGCCGTCAGGCTCGCTAGATACGCCACACATCCCTGACGTATATATATTAACACCTTGAGGTGGGATATAATTGGTATCATGGTGCCGGATTTTTCTCCTTGCACTAATACCTCCTCGTCATCCGACACCCGGATCTTGACGATTTTCTTTTCACAGTTTATTTCTACCCTGTTACGTGCTAACCAATCCATTCCCACTATCACGTCAAAACTACCCAATTCTACCGGTAACAAGTCAATCAGAAAGAATCGTTCGTTCAGAATAAAAGGGCAATTCCGAACTATCTGATTAACTATCATGGTTTTACCGTTAGCGACTTCTACGGTGTAAGGTTCTATGGTTTCACCAATAGGAAGGTTTGCGATCAAAAGGAATCTAACGGAGACAAAACTTCTATCGGCGCCTGTATCAAATAATACAGAAGCGTAATGATCAGAGACGAGGAATGTACCTGTCACTACGCTGGGGTCCTGGCGTGCCTCGTTCGCCCCCATCACGAATGCTCGGCCTCGCGCCGGATTGGACGACGATGCCTGACCCGCGGGTTGCCTCCCGTTTCCTCCCTGGTTCAGTTTCGGACAATGTCTTTTGAAGTGATCCGTGCTGCCGCATTCATAGCAAGCACGGCTGGTGGTCATCATTTAGTTTCCTTGCGGGTTCTGCTGTCGGGCTGGTTAAGTCTTAAATGGCTGCGCACGGATAGGTTGCGGCTGTCGGTTCAGGTTGTTCAGATTTGTCTTACAATTTGGTGCGTAGTGTCCAATCCTGCCACACCGGTGGCACACTACCTCTCTGCACGCGCCACCATGGTGGTAACCACATTTCCCACACTTAGGAAACATTCCCTTCTGTGGTTCTTGCCTTCCGCCCGAACTAGTCATGGCGTAGTTTTGGGCAGTGGGTCTAGCACGTTTACCTTGCTGCTTTTCCTGGGTCCTATGGTCATGTGTACCCCGCTTTCCTCCAGCGGACTCTCCCGCCACCTTCAGTGACCCGCTCCTTACGAAGTCGTACGTTACGATACCCGCTTGCGTCACCGCACCTTCATATGTCTGGTGTCCCCCAGAATTGACTATACTCCTTACTACTGGAGTTAGTCCCCAAATATAACGTTCCACCCTCTTCGACTCTGGGGTGACCAACCATGGTACCAATCGCGCCAACTCAATAAACCGGTTCGTATAACCCAATTGGTCCACCTCCCGCATCTCCAGATTCCACAATTCATTTTCTAATTTCTGCAATTCGTTTCTCGGGCAGAAATGTTCCAATACAAGAGCCTTGAGCTCCGTCCAGGTCATGCGATTTGTCGCCGCTTGGCCCCGGGTCTGCACTATCGTGTTCCACCATGTCAAGGCATGGTCCGTGAATGTGCAGGCAGCATACTTAACAACACAATCCTCGGGGCAGTTGCTGATATTCACCACGGATTCTATTTTCTCGATCCATTTAACTAATCCATTTGGTCCTTCAGTCCCGCTAAACTCTAAAGGTTTGCACAACATAAAGTCCTTGATCGAACATCCCCTGGATGCACGAATCGGTTCAGTACGGTTTGTCTCTACCGTAGGTATAGGGCCATTACTATCAGTAACGACCACCCTAGGCGGTGCGTCATTACTCGGAATCGTGTTTTCATTCTGCGGAGGATTAGTATTTCGTTCCCCGTCATTATTGGTGGTTGTTTGATTGCTCGGAGGGGTTGGATTGGTCGAGTTGTTAATACTGGCGGCGATGCGCGATACTATATCTGGTATCGCCGCCTCCAACTGGCGAGCAATCAGACGGCTCACGTCCACTTCCGACAATTGGGCTGAACGTTTTGGTGCCATTCTACACAACATCAAGAAAATATATATAATCAATACAAATTCCAATCATAAAACACAACAAACATTCCATTCATTAATAAACGTTAGTACATATTACACAACATCCGTTCACATTACTTTCCTGACACTATTACATTAGATAAGTTTTCCTACATAGGGCCTATGTCGGCATCATCTCGACATAACCCGCAACGGGTCAGTGCTTGAATGATATCCAAAAGTATCTATACTGATATGCCCCAAAAGAGACCCACCCTAAGGGTCAGTGGTTGTATTATAACTAAACAAGATTCACTCCATGTTAGCATCACCACTAACTGCTTACACAGAGTATCAAAAAATGGTCCCTGTCTATCCCCAACCCAAAACAACTAAACACGGTGATAAACCAACCCCACCAACATCGCCACCAACACCACCATCACGGCCATCATAACCCGAACCCGCATCTCCATCCGGCCAAGCATCCATTGGGAGTATGAGCACTCCCTCTTCAGCTGGGCAATCGCATACTGATGGTCCAGTATGCAATCACCCAAGTACATCCTCCTCTGGACTCCCACCGTCAGGGCGGTGGAGTGCTCGTTCACCTGTTCGGTGAGCGTTCGGAGCCAGGCCGCCGCGTCCCGTTCCTGTCTCGGGAGACCCCACACAGGTGGAGTCGCAGGCTCGGGCCGGGAGCTGGAGGACTCGCCCCTGCGAGTAGCAGGTCTGGGTGGGGTCGAGATAGGTCGGACAGGTGGGATACTGATCCGCGCCGTGAGGGGGGGTCCGAATCCGGGGGGTGCAGGAGCGACCTGTGGTGCGGGTGGGGTCGGGGATCTGGCAATCCTAGCTGGGGAGGACTGGCCGGAACTCCTAAGGCTAGCCTCGGAAGGCTCTGTGCTAGATGCTACGAGTGGGCTCCCGGAGTCCCCGGAGCTGACCTCCTCCGGGTCCTCCTCAATCAACAAACTGGGGGTTCTTGACATTTTACCTGCACACAAGTTAACAAACATATAGTTCTTTCCATTGTGTAAATCATAAACAAATTAATACATCACTGACTTATACAACTTGACCACATAACAATATTATCACATATTAGCACGTATGTTGCCAATTTTACCTATTAAAGTCCCCCGTGACTTTCCCTGAATTCCCTCGTGCAGACAAGTCTGTTATTATGTTCCGGACCATAATAACCCACTTGTCCATCCAAGTTCATCCCGATCTCGTCACAATAAATTATTAGTTGATATTCAGATCCTATAATACTTGAGCTACTGGTTATATTTTAGGAATCTTTTAAAGACATCCTAATTCTTTATAACCAATGGCTCTGATACCAAGTTCTGTAACACCCCGTAACCGCAGCGGAAACGTACACGGGATGCAACAGACACATCTGATATCAACAGCATTGTTTATAAAGAGAACACCACTACATTACTTTAAAAGTATTACATTGTTCTGAGTTTCATAACCATCTAAGCGTTATCACATAAGTGTTACCGATAGTACATTAACATATTTAATACAAAATATAGATCTCTAGACTTCCACAAAATAGCACACAGCATCGAACACATATCACTCATTCCGACTAGAGTGTACCTAGAAAGCATGTAAAGAAAACGGGTCAACTACGAATAGTTGGTGAGTTTCACTAATTTAAATAAACCACGACAAATCGTTATAAAAATCATGAATAAGTGATGTAATTATACTGAGTTCACGAGTGAAAACTCTGTTAACCCCAAAACATTTAGATTAACCTCCGGGAACTCTGTTACCCCAGAATACTTCCAATAACCTCTGGGAACTCAGTTACCCCAGAAACACATTTAATAACCTCTGGGAACTCTGTTACCCCAGAAACCCATTTAACAACCTCTGGGAACTCGGTTACCCCAGAACACTGTTTCGGGAATTACAATATTAGCAACTTAGTTAATTACCATCTTAATACATTCCCGTACGATTTCCGTACAATAAATATTATATAAATACATTCATTTCCATGCGATTAGCATGTACTTAAACACTTTGATAGAAACATGCTTTCCGCCCCGGGAAAACATTTAAAACAGTTCAGTAAAAAAAGGGCTCGTGAAAACTCACCTTCTTGTGAGCAAGATGTACTACGGTGCACGGCTACTGGTACAGATCTGTAATACGATCCCCAAATCGTTACTACACAATTTCTAACAATATAACTTAAATTCGTGTTAGCCGGTACGTCCGGGGACACTGTTAACCCAGTACCGTACACGATCCGGGGACCATGTTAACCCCGATACACTACTCAGGACTTAGATTGTGATATCACTTAGAGTTCTTTAGTCAAAACTACCGATAGTTTGTTTTCTCGTTTTGCGTGCCTAGCACGGTTATTCGTCTTTATGTTTTCAAAAAAATGAGTTTGACCACACACGACCCGAAAATAGTTATTATTGATATCTTCATTAAAGTGGTGAAATTAGAGCTCGGATAAACACCCCGTTTGGCCGCGGGGCCCGTTTCCGTCTTTAATACACCGGAAACGGTTGAATCGAGTAAAATTACCCAAATCATCCGAATTATTTTCGGATGATTTATTTTTACTTGATTAACTTAGTTTCATGAAATTAGTCCATTTTTAAGGTTTTTATGCACCAGTCAGCTCGCTTAGGCGAACTTTGCCGGTTTACACATTTTAAGCTTTAAAAGTTTGCTTTTAAGTTCCATTTAGCACAAATAAATATCCGTTTAGTCTCGGACCTTGAAATTTTGTACAAATCATATTTTAACAGTAAGGAATTTTATAAAATTTTTCCAGAATTAATTTTTATATCTAAAATTTATTTAACCATTTTTAAACGTCATCTAAACACCAAATATGTCGAAAATACCAAACGACCTTCGAAAAATCCCAAATTTTTCTGGGATGACCCCTGTCACCCACATAGTTCCCTGTAATTTTTCCAGAACCAAAAACTCGTTTTTCAAGCCATTTTTACCAAAACCGAGCTAGAAATCCCTAGAACTCGTTTTATCGAAAAGCCTACTTAGACTTCTCCAATGAACCTGAAATTTTGTGTGTGACTTTTATATGTTATAAAAAGCTTATCTTAAATTTTCCAGAATTTTTCATGATGTTTAGCTGTTTTTCACCATTTTTGGCCAAAACCGAGCATTAAATTCACCAAATATTCATCCTTTATCCAAAAATTACCAAAAATTCACAGATCTCATATTTTCATGTGTAGATCATCTCTGTGAAATTTCGTGACCCAACTCTAGGTCTATCACAATCTGTCCAAAATAACTAAATCACACGAAAACCGAACTATCTTGTGTTTTCTAGCGTTAGATCGCAAAGATCTTGGTTTCTAGCCTTTGCTAGCCACTAGATACAACACTTACAAGCACAACAACACCACACCAAGCAAGTTATACCCACAATCAAGCCATTTCTTTCATGGTTTCGATTAAAACATCAAAACAAATATTTTGACCGTAAAAATTCGTTTTTGACTCTTTTAACTACTTTCTTGGACCAAGATCCTTTGTATAACTTGTATACATCCCTTGATCACACGAGAATCGGTTTCATCTCGGGTTTTCACCCATTTTTCATTTGAAACCTCATTTTCTCAAGATTATGGAATTACAACTAAGAATCAAACATTGAAATCATGTTTTTACCTTATGATCTTGCTTAAAAAACTTAGGTTTTGGATGGATGATGAAGAGGTTGAGAGGATTTGGAGAGAAAGTTTGTGGAAAAAAAGAAAAATGGTTGTGTGTGTGTGACTAGCATGGACCGATCGGTCCATGTTAAGTGGGTGGGGGGGCCCACATCTCCAACCATGGCCACACATTTGGATTACGAAATCCGGATAATGTTGTGGATAATCTGGTTCAGTTCGTTTCTCGGTTAAACGTTTAATTCCGCTCAAAACGAGACCAAAACGGTCGTTTTTCGGCTTAAAATTAAAATTTATATAAAACTGATTTAAAAACTTTAAAAACTTAAACCATGACGTTTATTGACTTAACACATCGTATTGTCGGTAATTGTGCATCTTTTTCGGCTTGATCGATCGTCTCTTGCTTGGTTTGATGTTAAAGGTTTCGTTTATCGTACCGACGTACTAATAAATCGAAATCCTTTTTCTGTGCCATAATTCACTTATCCCGAAGCTTTAATACTTCGTAAACATCACTAAACATTATATATTTCGTCTATAATGTAACTCCCGATTCGTTCGGGTTTCAATAACCGTTCATCAGTTAATCGTAATTCTAATACGACTAACTGTTCATTCGAGTATAATTCGTACTGTGAATCTTATATACTCGTATAAACACATTATAATTCATATATTCAGTATTGAATAACACGTAAATAGTATATTCCGGCTAGGGTATACCTGAATTTGCCGGAATCGTTACAATAATTAACCACCAAAATCCACAGACACATGCTAATTTCAATTATAAACACAAATTCATCATCCAATTAACTTAACAATCACTAAATCATCATAAACCGAATCAAAAGGAGACATACTCTTCCATGGTAAATCACTCAATACACGATAACTAAACACCAAATTACACAGGAAGCTTCATCTTCCATCCATAAACACGAATTCACACTCAAATCCATCTATAACACACTAATTTACTCCAGATCTGACCAAAACCCGAAGAACACGAAAATCTCAGATTTATACCTTAATTGATGCAACAAGAGCAGTCGTCTGCTCTGATACCAATTGTGGAAACCTACCAAGGATCTAGCCGCATCGATACATCGATTATACAATACGAATACGAATACTTTAAATACGGTTTTATTGATAAATAACGAATAATTACACAATAAGTTATGGAGAGGATAAATAATAGATTTAGGATCTCACACCTCTCATATGTGTGATCTCTCTACAAATGAGCATGGATATGCCTATATATAGGCCACATGCTTTACTTCGTTAAGTTACGTCTAATTCGTTATATCTTTATAACGAATTAGACTCCATTCGTTATGATTTAATAACGAATGGTAATAATCTTAACGAACTATAAGTCATTCTATTGCTAAGGACAACAACTTTGTGCACTAACAGAATTGAGAAGACCTACCAATGATCTAGCCGCGTCGATGCATCGATTATACAATACGAACATGAATACTTTAAATACGGTTTTATTGATAAATAATGAATAAATACATAATAAGTTATGGAGAGGATAAATAATAGATCTAGGACCTCACACCTCTCCGAGATTTTTGCTAGAGACTAACACCTCTTTCAATTTGGCTTTTCTTTATGTTTATATCACTTACATTACCCTAACAACTTGTTTAAGACCTATCAATGCACCAATTATTAAGCACTCAGTCTTTTAAGCTTATTTCTTACTGGATTTGGGGTCAAATAATCCATGTACTATCATTTTCTCTTTTTGCTTCAAAAACTCAAAATTTTTAGGAGCATAAAACAAAATAAAATTTAATCGTCCCAGTTACTTTAAGTTTATGAATTAATGGCTATCCTGTCAATCTACACGTAGATAAGAGGACCACAACATGCAAGCATTCTCCACAAATTAAATAACTGACGTAATTTTCAGCGAGAAAATAAAGTAGAAAGCTTAACGAACACCCCAAATACTTTCCATTGTCAGATAAATGGCTACCCCGAATATTTACAAGAAATTATCAGGACAAACATATACAAGTATATGTCCTTCAAAAATAAAAGTAATTCACATAATTTTCAGCGAACGTAAGCAAAAATCTTTTTGGTTTTTCTCTTTTCATACTAAAAATACAATCTTTTTGTCTTTTAGGATTTTTCTTTACAAACGATAAATTCACAATCTTTTTGATTTTTCAAATTTTGAAAACTTAATAGACATGAAAACTAAAGACATGAAAACACATTTATTTTTTTGAAATTTTTAATGTTTTTGGGTTTTATCTATAAAAACGAAACGCACAATCTTTTTGTATTTTCCATTTCACCCCTAAAAGCCAAAACCCAAAATAAAATTTAAAATAAGAACAACATAAAAATAAAGATAGTTATCCTAATTTTAGGATATCAGCAAGGGTCTTTAAGCCATTTAAACCAAGCAGAAATTGAAAACGCTCTTTATCAAAAGCTTTGGTAAATAAGTCAGCTCTTTGAAAATCGGTATGTACTTTTTCAAGGTCGATTAATTTCTTCTCAAAGAAATCCCGTATGAACTGATATCGAATTTCGATATGTTTCGTTTTAGAGTGTTGTACGGGATTTTTGGTGATGCAAATGGCAGTAGAATTATCAATTAGAATGGGAGTAGTAAGAAACTTCAAACCGTAGTCCCGAAGATGTTGATGAATCCATAAAACTTAGGAACAACAACTCGAGGCTGCAACATACTCAGCTTCGCCGGTTGAAGAGGAGACCGTTATCTGCTTTTTACACTGCCAGGAAACAAGCCGGTTTCCTAAGATTTGGCATCCTGCTGTGGTAGACTTGAAATTAATCTTGCATCCTCCATAGTCTGAGTCGGAATAAGCGGTAAGATCAAAAATATCGTCTTTGGGGGTACCATAACCCGGTGTCAGGATTGCCCCTTAGATATTGAAGAATACGCTTAACCGCTGCCAGGTGAGTCACTCGGGGACAAGCTTGGTACCTAGCACATAAACAAACAGCAAACATTATGTCGGGTCGAGAAGCAGTAAGATACATCAAAGAACCAATCATAGCTCGATAGAGGGTAGGATCGACAGTATCCTCCAATTCATCCGGTGATAAACTGTGACCCACATGGAGAGGAGTAGAAGGGATTTTTCTGGCAGAAATCATGAATCGGCTCAAGGCATCGTTCACATATTTTGTCTGGTGAATAAAGATTCCTTTTACAGACTGATGAACCTGCAACCCTAAAAAGAAATTCATCTCGCCAATCGAACTCATCTCGAACTTGGTTTGCATTGATTTCTCGAATTCCTTACACAACGCGTCGTTTGTTGACCCAAAGATTATGTCATCTACATAAATATTGACGAGGAGAAGATCATCACCAATATTTTTATAAAACAAAGTGCAGTCAACAGTCCCACTTTTGAAACCATTATCCATCAGATGGTCGGCGAGCGTGCCATACCAAGCTCTCGGGGCTTGATGTAGACCATATAATGCCTTGTTTAATCGATAAAATCGGTCAGGATAATCAGGGTCTTCATAACCCCGAGGCTGCAAAACAAATACTTCCACATGAAGTTCACCATTGAGAAAAGCACTTTTGACATCCATTCGATAGACTTTTATGTTCTTATAAGCTGCATAGGCTAGAAACATTCGTATTGATTCCAGTCTTGCAACATGAGACTATACTTCAGTGTAGTCAATACCCTCTTGCTGATGAAAACCTTGCACCACTAAACGTGCCTTGTTTCTCACAATTACCCCACGATTGTCTTTCTTACACTTATATACCCACTTAGTCGGAATCGCCTTCTTTACTCTAGCAGGTTTGTCAATAAGATCCCAAACACCCAAACGTGCAAATTGCTGTAATCTTCTTGCATGGCTTCTACCCAAGAAGAATCTTGAAGTGCCATGCGAGGCGTCGTTGGCTCAACTTGTGATAGAAAGCAAGTGAATTTAGAAAGATTTACAATTCCAGATGAATGTAAATCTGCATAAGCACATAATACGTTATTTTCATTTGATGAAGTAACTTGATGACGTGTTTGAACTCCCACATCAAGTTCTCCAATAATATTTTCTTTTGGATGATAATTATGAATCCTAAGAGTGGGATTCTTAGGAACATCAACATTTTTAAACAAATTAGTGTAGTGTTCACTTAGGTCGTGAGATGAAACATCACTATCAAGTTCGATAACTTGATCAACAACTGGAGTGTCATCAGACGAAGTAGATGCGTTGGAGCATCGGTTGGAACTTCAACATCATTAGAACTTGAAAATCTTGGAATTACCAGTTGTTCTTCAAAATAAGCACGAACTAAATCTTCATCTGGTTGATTAGTTGTTGGAGTAAATGAATTGAATAAACCATTATAGTCAAACATCCAGTCGGGATCTTTCCCTTGAGAAGGAGTAGTGTATTTTTGACACTCCACATGGTACCATTCTTCAACACAACCAGACGTGAAGTTAAATACTCGTTTCTTAGGACAAGCATATCCCAAGAAATACCCTTCAATGGCTTTTTCATCAAACTTTCCCACATCCTTTTTCAACATAGTACAAGGACACCCAAATGGTTCCAAGTACTTTAAATTAGGTTTACGATTATTCAACAGCTCATAACTTGTCTTCTTGAGTCTCTTAACAGTTAGAACTTGATTGAGTGTGTAGCAAACCGTATTCACCGCCTCATTCCAAAAATGGATAGGAAGCTTTGAATCAGCAAGCATCGTTCTAGCAGCCTCAATCAGAGTTCTATTCTTTCGTTCAGCAACACCGTTTTGTTGTGGTACGTATGGAGCACTGTATTCTCGATAATTCCCTTTTGTAGACAAAATAAATCCAACACAGTATTTTTAAATTCAGTACCATTGTCACTTCGAATTCTCCTCACTTTCTGTTTGTATAGTGATTCGATCTTAGTGATTAAATTTTGAACGAGAACCGGTGTTTGATCTTTCGAACTCATAAACAAGACCCATGAGTATCATGAATAATCATCAGTAACTACCAGGCAATACCAATCTCCAGAAATACTCGCACAATTCACTGGACCGTCGCTCAAGAGGAGTATCAATGGAATTTAATAACTTAGAAGGATGCATCTTTTTCTTCTGTTTGCCCTTTTTGCAAGCAATACAGTGATCGGATAACTTAAAATTCTTTAGAGACACACCTTCAACTAGGTCATTTGCCATTAGATAGCTCATCTTACGAACATGAATGTGACTCATTCTACGATGCCATAGAATAGAATCTTTCTTGGTTGCTTTGAGACAAAACATGTTTCGATCGATCTGGATACTTTAGAACTCCAATTTAAGACATAAATATCATTTGATCGAGGTGAGATCATGATTAACATGTCCTCGGGAATCACATACCCCGGTTTCAAAATCAGACACTCTTTATCTGTAAATACTATAGTGTATTGCTTGTCACAGAATTGCGACACACTCAATAAATTATGGTCTACCTTGTCACAATAATTAACCTTCTCAAAAGTAATATGCCCATTCAAAACATCACCTTTCTGTGTAATCATACCCCCAGAATTCCCATCAAACGCCACATAACCCCATTGAATATTTCTCACATTTGTTAATAGGTCGAGATTTCCAGTAATATGACGAGAATATCAACTATCCATAATCTAGTTTTCACCAGAAATGGTCTTGGATGTACCCTACACACAAATGAAAATGATTAGTTCAAAAGGGCAGCCCAGGCATCAGTCTTGGGCACCTTTTGGTTTTCTTAAGAAAAGTTAAACTTAGTTGAAGTCAACTGTTGTTCAGCAACTTGAGAATAAGTTACAGGCTTCTTAGTCTTTCGTCTTAAATAAGCAGCTTGAACTACATTTGAGTTCACACTTTTGCATAACGGTTCAATAGGAATGAACTTTGGTTTAACAGAACCATGAGTTTCATTCACATGAACAACTTTTCGAGGATTCACGTTTGAGAACATAATATGAGTATCATCATCATACGACACAGGTCGTTTCAGAATCTCTTATATCAAAGGACCTGGTTTTGATAGATCTTTGATAAATGGGTGAAGATTCTGAGAACTCATCTGACCACAGTTTCTCACCACATGTCCTAGTTAACCGCAAAGGAAACAGCTTCGCATGTCCACATATTTGTGTTGAGAATTGGTAGTAACATATGATACAGAAGGTTGATGATGACTCAAGTTCTCTCTAAAACTCTTAGCTAAATCATCAGATAACTCAGATTTCTTTTTCAAATAAAAATCTAAGTTAGAACAATTTGAAAAACTTTTCAAAGTATCTGTTCGAGATGACTTTACAAATTGGACTTTCTTAGCATGTTTTAAAACTTTCTTCGCTTTAGTCAAAGGATCCGATGAAACTGATGTTTTGGCTTGAGCATACTGACGTTCTAGATCTTGAATCTTGGAAGTTTCATTGTGAAATACACTCTCAATAAGTTATTATTTAATGATACTTATTGGAATGTCTTTCTCAGTGAACATTGTGTCTATCCCCTTTAATTTAAACACACGACCAGTAGATTGCTTGGAAACAGTTGAATTTATAAAACGCAACAAATCCGCATCAGAAATTTTGGGTTTTTCTGGTTTCTTATCACTCAATGGTTTGACATTAACATGAGTATCATGTTTCACTTAAGATGTATGCGAACTATACACAGCCTCCTCAAATTCATGAGGTTCACAAAGTATGTGGTTAGAACTTGGAATGTTCTTGTTCTTGTGTATGATTTCAGTTTCGAACACATCCTCAATGATGACTTTATCAACATTTTTAACAAAGACTTTGTTGCGTTGAACATGAGGTTTCTGAATTGAAGGTTTGGCTTTAACAGTTTCAGGTTTAACTGGTTTTGCTTTTTCAGGAATCACAGATTCTTTAACAATCACATCCTCTCCTTTTCTAGCAAAAGGATTTGGTTTGTAATCATTTTGAAAAGGTGGTGGAATCTGAACAAAACCTATTCCTTTCTTTGAATCTTTTTGCTTACCAGATACTTCAATTATTTCATTTAGCAAAAAGGAAGAGTTTCTGAATTTGCCCAATTTGTTCTTTAAATCAAGAACCTCATTTTCAAGCTCGGTTATCTTTGATCTATGTATCAAAATTTCTTGAAACTTTTGATCATTGATACTCATTTTAACCGATAACTTAGCCTTAAGATCATGATTACTTATAGTTAAGGCCTCAATTTTCACTCTTGAATTCATTTGAGAGGTCAAGGATTGCCTATAAGTATCTTTTAACGAAACTATCTCTTTTAGCAAATAATCAATTTGAAGTTTTAAGGCATCTATCTTAGGCTTATTGGTTTCACAATCAGCACATAATAACTTAGAAGTAGAAGTACTAACCTCATTTTGCTTAACCATGTAAGCAGATGTGGTTGAATCACTGATTTTTTCCATACACGTGAAAGTGGTTGGAAGCTTTTCACTTGAATCATCTGAATCGGACTCAGTATCAGCATCCAAAGATAGTTCACTTCCGCTCATATCTTGAAAGTACTCAGGAAATCCAAACATTGACAGATTCGCTTGATTGTTACCACATAGCAGCCTTTGTGACCAGTCATCTCCATCTACGTTGGACAACATTGCTTGAGATCCAGAAGACGACGGTTTAACTCCAGAAAACTTTCCTGCATCACTTTCACTTTTACCCGATGAGTTCATCAGTCAGGTCGCTCGTTGCAGTCTTACTACTAACCAAATTCTCATATGAAGTCATGAAGGTAGACAAGAACGCAAAGTCTTGTTCAGCCTCCCTCATGTTTATATTTGTTTGAGAAGAGAATTGATTTGTGGGTGATGAAGTTCCAGATCCCCCATATGAACCAGAAACACCAGAGAATCCAGTATTTTCAGTTGTGTATTAACAAGCACGTGGATCGCTATATATAGTTGTTGCATTCTCACTTGCATTTTGTGTGAGAAATGCAGTGATGGGTGAAATGGTTGAACTTAATGGCATACTCCCACCATAAAATGCAGGATCTTGACTATCTTTTGAAGGCTTTTGACATTTAAGATCGTATTCTCGTGCTTCGATATTTTGCATAAATTCCGATGCAGCCAAATCTTCATTGTTGAAATAATTATTCTCTTTCAGAACCATCAAGAAAGTCGAGTATGAACTCGGTAGTGCACTTTTAATGGTATCAATTTTATCAATCTCAGAAGTTTCCAATCTCATCTTATCCATCTCAGCTATCAAATGATTAACCTTGTTGTCATCTCTTCAACAGTCTCACCCTTAAGTAGGTTAAATTTTCTGAATTGAAACTTGAGCATAACCTTTTTGCTTTCGGCGGTGTTACCTATACTTCTCATACGAATATGTTGGAATAATGAGGCACAAATCTTTATACTCCCTACTTTGTGAAAGATATTTTCAGGTAAAGCCATAGTAAAAGTAGAATAAGCCTTTGTTTCAATTTCCAATGCTTTCTTCTCTTCAACCGAATATTGTGAGATAGCTTTAGGTGTAAAACCAATAGTCTCATCTCCAATCATTGGAACGGTGTAAACCTCATCCAAACAATATGAACAATCAGGGTGAACTGACCTTAGATGAGCACGGAAACGTGGTTCCCATTTAGCAAAATCGCTAAATTTCATCAAACGTGGACACTTTGAATGTGAACCGATCTTAGTATCCAGTTGTAACATTTGTTGCATTAACATATTTTGGGAAGCTAGTGCATACATACCAGCCATATTTGCTAAATGACAAAGTTATCGAGGTGATACACGTGTCACACGAACTTGTTGACACGAATTAGAGTACTTAGCGAATTAGTTTACGAATCAAACTGATTATCTTAACGAATTAGCTAATGTTATCAATGAATTAGCCAAAATGTTAACGAATTACGCTGAAAGGTTAACGAATTAAGCTGAACAATTAACGAACCATTTGAATCTTCAAACACAAACTTTCCAGATTTCTGGAAAAATTATGAATACAAGCCCAGAAACCAAATCTGGATTACTCAACCAAATTACTCAAACAACCTACCAAAATACTCGTAATCACAACGCGAATCCACTCGCATCATCTCGTAACTCAATTATCACTCAACTCGTATCCGATTTGACCAAAATCAACCCCCTATTTTCGGCGTAAAACAGATTCAATACAAACCAATTCAAAACTCAAATCAATATCCAATTCCGATTATCCTAACCCTTCCAATACCTTAAACACCACAAATCCAAACCAATCAGTCCATTAATTATCCAAATAATACTCAATTTGATCCAAATTCAAATTGAAGAGAAACTTAACATAAACATTATCGATTATTACTCTAATAAACCAATTAACATCCAAATCAAGCGTAAATGAGCACCGAAAGCTCTAATACCACTTGTTTGATCTCGTTAATCCAACACATAGATCTCAGATACGATCTATGTATAAATAACCTAATACTAAGGATCTAGTTCATAATTACCCTTGATTGTAAGTTTTATATATGATATATTAGTTTTGTGTATGTATGTGTATAATATAAATATGTTGATTGAAACTTGAGAGTGAATCTGGACAGCAATTCGTTAATATAACTCAAAACATAACTTAAACAGTGGACAAAGGCCACTATATATAGAAGTTAGATCTAGTTCGTTACACATTCCGTAACGAACTAGCATCCACTTCTTAACATACACTTAAATGAAATAACATTAACAAATCACCCCATGATTCGTTAAACATCCTTAACGAATCAGGAGGGATATTTAACTTAGCTCTTGTTCGTTAAACATCCTTAACGAACTAGGCTATACATTAACGAACTACATTAAACTTAATAACTTATTACATAAATAAAACGATAAATACATAATTGATAAATACAAAGAATCGAGATGCAAAACCGTGTACTAACAGACACCCCCTCGTCTTGAGCTCTTTGTCTTTACTTTACTTGAAATGCTTGGACTGCCTATCCCTGCAACTATGAATCCCGTTCTCATAACATACACGCACAATGCGTTGGAATTGCATAGCCAGATCATAGTCTTCATTGCGCTCGAACAAAATCTTGTTCTTGTGTAGCACGTTGTTGTCGGTCTCGGTTAAGTTAACCAGCCACATTGGATCGATGATCTTGATCAGCTTGGTCTTCAAACCTTTGCCCAGGACAATGACGGCCTCACCAGTTCGGTTATCGTAATACCAGCGGTTGAAAGACAGATGCATGTGTTGATTCAAAGTCTTCACTGGTCCCCGCTTCAAGGTCTTTGGCGGCTTAACCTTGAGGATCAACTTTCTCCAAGTCCTTGTATCAATTTCATCTATACACTTTCGGGTTGGAACATAAGGCTTGAGAAACTTAAATCCATGGTTGACTTCAAATAACAGATGTTGATGGAACCAATCTGCTATCCAATCACCTCCACGGTTGATAAATGGACGACACGCGAGGGCACGAACGTCCCATCGCTGTAAAGTGAGATCATCCATTATCTTCTCATAATACTGAACCCCCTTTTCCCATTTCACAATACATACTTTAAGATCGGAATCATATAACCAATAAATGATATTACCTTGAACCTTTGACACGGTTTTGAATGAAGTCATTTGGTTGGCTTTAGCACGAGCAGCAGCTTCATCCTTCTGTTCCCGATCCACATATCTATATGCCTCAATAATCTTACGAGTTTTCTTGCTTTGATACCCAAACCATCTTTCAATATCAGCATTAGTCGGGTTTTCATGTGAATCAAATCTGGTATCAACTACACGTTTACCCTTCGATTCCTTTTCCAAGTTGTCCTCAGCTGCTTTAAATGTTTCCTCATTAAATACTGGAGCACCCTGATAAACGTTGGTGTGTTGAAACAGGTCAGGATAATCCTCAGCTATGACGTCTTCAACCTCGATTTCCTCATCTTCATAAATAAAATCCGTATTCATTTGAATAGTAGGATCATTATAACTTCCTCATCGTTCATCACTTCAACATCAGGCTCCGTCTCTAACACGGTCAACTCATCATCATTCAAACCAAGCAGTAGTGAAATCTGCTCTTGTGTTAGAGATTTTTGCACAAACTGCCCAACTTCAATCTCATTCCGATTCACCACACTCCTCCCCCGATCCATCCACAAAGATAACTGTATCAGCTTCAATCATCTCAATCGGTTTCGCAGCAGTCGTGTCTTGATAAACAATGATTTGCTTGTCCGACTCACCAACTCCACTAGTGCCTGCAACAGAGGAAGAACCATGAGATTGTTTCGGCTCATTTCCCCCAGCACCTGAATCATCAGGATCCTCCTCATCATCATTCTTCAACTTTTTCAAAACATCGTCTTTACATGTGAGTTGCAGAATGAGATCCTCTTGTTCCTTCAGCTTCATCCCCTCAAAGTGAGCAACTCTTGGAGATCATCCCGATCATCCATTGGCGTATAATATGGTTCAATCATTCAACAATCAGCAGCAAGTCATCAGCTATCCGTCAGCACCGGTAAAAGAAAAACATATCTTTACGTTTAACCTCGTCAGACAAATTTCACTTCGGTTTTCCCTCTCTTGATAACGTGTATCCCAAATATACTCTTGAAGCTCTTCCGCATCTCATTCGCAAAGATACACTAATGTTTGGGCATATGATTCAGAGTTCCAACCCCTATTAATAAACTCCAAATGATCGATTTCTTCAATCCAATGACAAGACTCGTATATTCTTCAATGAGATCAACCCGTTTGAGAATCGTCCCCTTTAGCAGAAGTAATCCACCATTTACTCCTAGCCAACATAGTCAGGATCAAAGTCCCTGAGAAAGAAGTAAACGGACAGACACTCGTATCCCATATAGTCAGGTTTCAGCCTCAACCAAATCAATCACCAATCGAAGAATAATTGCAGTCTTGAACTCAGTCAAACGTAGCTTTTCAAACATGAATTACCACCCGAATTGCAGTAATCTTTAAAGACCCTTGCTGATATCCTAAAATTAGGATAACTATCTTTATTTTTATTTTGTTCTTATTTTAAATTTTTATTTTGGTTTTGGCTTTTAGGGGGTGAAATGGAAAATAAAAAAAGATTGTGTGTTTCATTTGTATAGATAAAACCCAAAAACATTAAAAATTGAAAAAAAAAATTCAAAAAATGTGTTTTCATGTCTTTAGTTTTCATGTCTATTAAGTTTTCAAAATTTGAAAAATCAAAAAGATTGTGAATTTATCGTTTGTAAAGAAAAATCCGAAAAGACAAAAAGATTGTGTTTTTAGTATGAAAAGAGAAAAAACCAAAAAGATTTTTGCTTACGTTCGCTGAAAATTATGTCAATTACTTCTATTTTTGAAGAACATATACTTGTATATGTTTGGTCCTGATAATTCTTGTAAATATTCGGGGTAGCCATTTATCTGACAATGGAAAGTATTTGGGGTGTTCGTTAAGCTTTCTACTTTATTTTCTCGCTAAAAATTATGTCAGTTTAAGTTTGTGGAGCATGCTTGCATGTTTTGTTCCTGTTATCTACGTGTAGATTGACAAGATAGCCATTAATTTATAGACTTAAAGTAACTGGGCGATTAAATTTTATTTTGTTTTATGCTCCTCAAAATTTTGAGTTTTTAAAGCAAAAAGAGAAAATGATAGTACATTGATTATTTGACCCCAAATCCAGTAAGAAAGAAGCTTAAAAGACTGAGTGCTTAATAATTGGTGCATTGATAGGTCTTAAACAAGTTATTAGGGTAATGTAAGGGATATAAACATAAAGAAAAGCCAAATTGAAAGAGGTGTTAGTCTTTAGCAAAAATCACGGTGAGGATGGCAGAAATGTAATAACCAGTCATACTCAAGCCTTATAGTTGTTGATTACCCAAAAATATAATAAAGCAAATAACAACCGTTAGGATTCTGGACACTGTGAGTCTTTATGCGGCTTAATCATCTCGGTATTCATATGCATGAATATGTCACTCGCATTTAGAGCAAACCCAAAGTCATTAAACTTGATCGCTGCTGTACTTCGTACAAACCAAACTACTGACTTGATCAAAATCCGTTGTTAGTCATACATCTGTTCCTCCCTTGCGTGCGTCTCTCTACCAATAAGAAACGGACACCAGGGGATACAATGTATGTAAGCCGACAGATGGACTCGTGCAATCTCACTCACAGTAAAGGAAAATTAATGCATTGCTCAAAAGTTATAAAATACTCTAAATTTTTGATTAACACTATAATGGTTTAAGTCAAGTTGGGGTGATTTGGCAAAAATCAAATTAAGCTTGAACCGAGATTAGAGGCTGATAGTTTCTAATATTCTGTGTGCTAATTGAACCATTAATCATATCACAAAAATGCTTGAAGGCTTGTTATAAGATTTAAGTAGACAGCAATATGAATGACCGACTTAACGCCAGTCATAATATCGCTGACATATAAGGCTGTGATAGAAGGGCAATTCAGTCAATATGATTATCTGCTCAAACTCAACAAAAATACAAAAAAAAAATATGTACTGTTTTGATAAAACATACAAAAACACAAAAATATTTTATGTTCTACGTTTGATTTGGATATTTCTTTTGTAAATATTTTCAATCAAAATATAAAAAGATTTTGCATGTTCATTTTTTTTACTTATTATTTAATTCTTTTAAGTTATCGTTTTCAAAACGTGAAACGATTTAAGGTATTGTATTATCGAGGTATAGGATCTCGGTAATCCTTTTAATTTAAAAGGGTTATTTAATGAATTCTTTATTACATTATTTATTTATTTATTTAAATTCGTTGATTTAATTATTCAATTAAAATTAAATAAAAAGTAATTCGTTATATATAAATAACGAATCAGGTCATTCTAACGAATTACAGTCTAATTCGTTATCCTAATTAGCTTCCGCACTGTAACGAATGACTTTACTTCGTTATCCATATATTAACGAATTAGACAATAATTAAAATCTGATTCGTCATGACACGTGTTAAATGAATCTAACGAATCAGCTGATTCGTTAATTCAAATTTCAAACGAATCATCTGATTCGTTACATTGGGAAACGCGTAATGTCAGACTATATAGGGAACTGTGAAGGCGGTTCGCTATTGTGGAAACCTACCAAGGATCTAGTTGCATCGATACATCGATTATACAATACGAATACAAATACTTTAAATACGGTTTTATTGATAAATAGTGAATAATTACATAATAAGTTATGGAGAGGATAAATAATAGATCTAGGATCTCACACCTCTCATATGTGTGATCTCTCTACAAATGAGCATGGATATACCTATTTATAGACCACATGCTCTACTTCGTTAAGTTACGTCTAATTCGTTATATCTCCATAACGAATTAGACTCCATTCGTTATGATTGAATAAGGAATGGTAATAATCTTAATGAACTAGCCTAGTCTATAACGAATGGACCTCATTCTCTATAGAATCTATAGCGAATGGGCCATTTACATTTAATATCCTTTAAATACAAAGACTAGACAACCAATAAGTTATTCGATTGCTACGGACAACAACTTCGTGCACTAACAGACACCCCCTTTTCCGTAGCTATCGAATACTTTAATCTTGAATACTTTAACTGCAATTCACCAGTCACCAAACCGTGCACTAACAGTCCTTAACGAACTAGACTATTACTTTAGCGAACTACATTAATAACTTATAATTTATTACATAAATGACAAATACATAATCGATAAATACAAAGACTCGAGACGCAAACCGTGCACTAACAGACACCCCCTCGTCTTGAGCTCGTTGTCTTTACTTTACTTGAAACGCTTGGACTACCAATCTATGCAACTATGAATCCCGTTCTCATAACATACGTGCACAACGCGTTGGAATTGCATAGCCAGATCATAGTCTTCATTGCGCTCGAACAAAATCTTATTCATGTGTAGCACGTCGTTGTCAGTCTCGGTTAAGTTAACCAGCCACATTGGATCAATGATCTTGATCAACTCGGTCTTCAAACCTTTTCCCAGGACAATGACGGCCTCACCAGTTCGGTTATCGTAATACCAGTGGTTGAAAGACATATGCATGTGTTGATTCAAAGTCTTCACCGGTACCCGCTTCATGGTCTTTGGCGGCTTAACCTTTAGGATCAACTTTCTCCAACCCGTCCTTGGATCAATTTCATCTATACGCTTTCGGGTTGGAACCTAAGGCTTGAGAAACTTATATCCATGGTTGACTTCAAATAACAGATGTTGATGGAACCAATCTGCTATCCAATCACCTCCACGGTTGATAAGTGGACGACACGCGAGGGTACGAACGTACCATCGCGGTAAAGTGAGAACATCCATTATCTTCTCATAATACTGAAACCCCTTTTCCCATTTCACAATACATACTTTAAGATCGGAATCATATAACCAAGAAATGATATTACCTTGAACCTTTGACACGGTTTTGAATGATGTAACTTGGTTGGCTTTAGCACGAGCAGCAACTTCATCCTTCTGCTCTTGATCTACATATCTGTATGCCTCAATAATCTTACGGGTTCTCTTGCTTCGATACCCAAATCGTCTTGCAATATCAGCATCAGTTGGGGTTACAATCGAGTTGAATCTCGTATCAACCACCTTTTTACCCTTGGATACCTTTTCCAGATTATCCTCAGCTGCTTCAAACGTTTCCTCATTAAATACTGGAGCACCCTGATCAATTTTGGTGTGTTAAAACAGGTTAGGATACTCCTCAACTGTGACGTCTTCAACCTTGACTTCCTCATCTTCAAAAAAAATCTGTATTCATTTGAATAGTCTGATCATTTAAAATCTCCTCAACATTCTCTACTTCCACATCCGGCTCTGCCTCTAACACGGTCAACTCATCATCATTCAAACCAAGCAGTAGTGAAATCTGCTCTCGTGTTAGAGACTTTTGCATAAAATGCCCAACTTCAATCTCATTTCGATTCACCACACTCCTGACCACCCCCGATCCATCCACAAAGACAACTGTATCAGCTTCAATCATCTCAATCGTTTTAGCAGCAGTCGTATCATGATAAACAATGATCTGCTTATCCGAATCACCAGCTCCACTAGTGCCTGCACCAAAGGAAGAACCGTGAGATTGTTTCGACTCATTTTCTCCAGCACCTGAAGCATCAGGGTCCTCCTCATCATCATTCTTTAACTTTTTTAAAACATCATCTTTACACGTGAGTTGAATAATGAGATCCTCTTGTTCTTTCAACTTCACCCCCTGAGACGTGGCAATCTCACGAAGGGCTTTCGTTTCCTTTTGACAAAAGGAGATATAGCTCATTAGTTTCTTCTGATTTTCCATGAGGCGTTCTTGATTTAGACGGTCAGCAGACATTTGGTTTTCATACAAATGAAGAAGACTTAACGACATTTTTGTCTGCTGAGTTGGAGACATTGCATGAATAGAAGCAGGAATAGGTTGCACAGGACCCTATGGTCGACTCAATCTCAAGAACGAGATATCCATTGGAGGTGGAGGCAACATCATCGGTGTTGGAGAAACCACCGAAGTTGCAGTAGAAGGCATTGGCAATGTAGATAGGACAGAATGTGGAATCATGCCAAGCCTTGGATCTGAAGTGAGCGTAGTCGTCAAAGTAAGCTCCGGAGTGCTAGTAGTAAGCGGCACCGCTGGGCGTAGAGGAGTGGACGACCTTGGAGGTTGAATTCCAAACGAGACGCCAACACCAGCCGACACTCGACGCTTAGCTGACCCCTCAGTGGCCAACTCTTTGCCTTTTATTATTCGTTGAGCTGCTATTGTAGCAGCTAACGCAGCTTCAACGGTAGCTTGTTGTTCAAGTATAGCCGCAGCACCATCATCACCATTTCCACCATCACCTCCATCATCACCATCATCACCACCATCGTTCCCACCTGGTCCCTCCTCACGCTCAGAATCTGAATCGTCATGGATCCAGCGATCATTGTCAGGACATTCATAATCAGGGTTTACAATATGACCACTCAAACGTTTGGTCCTCGGTCTCTCCTTTCGATAGATCTTCATTCTTCGCACTGTGTCAGCCATCATGTGATCTAAGTCTAATACATCCTCTACCAGTGCTTGATCGATGACCAAGTTCAGAATTAAGTCTTCAATAATTAACTGAAGGAACCTTGGATACATTAGGAACTTCTTCTTCTAAACTGTTTGCAGACACTGTTCTTTAAGATGATAGAAGATCATCTCTGAAAAATTAAACTGTTTATTAAGAACAAGTACCGCAAACGTTGACTACAACATGACACGACATTCATCAAACCCGCCTTTACGTCCTCACAAGAAATGGATTAACACATGTAGGAGATACTTGTAAGTAGGACACAACCCATTCTTGTTTGTACATAGATTCTCTGATGTCACCACCATAAAATACACGACGAAACAGTCCTTTGATTAGCTCTTTATCATATTCACATGGATAATCATCAGTATCACCAAAACGAAGAACTCGTCGAATCACACTAATATCAACAGTAATGGCGTTTGGTTGATTGTGGCAGTGATATAGTTCTCAACATCAATGTATCTTGATGTACTCCAGAATTGACGAATAATACTGAGACAGACTTCAGGATCAACAGTGATAGAGTAGTGAATACGCGAACGACGTAGAAATTCCAATAATCCACCAAATACCGCTTCATCTGCAAAATTTGTACCGACAAAGGCACATATATTATGTTTTTTATCGTACGGCAATAGCGGTATAACTTGTTGTTGCTGTGGTTGCTCTTGTTGCTCAGCAACTGGTGGATCTTGTTCCATATTATCAGCCATATGTCTAAATAAATAAAATTGAAAAATCAGTAAAATTATATAAAACCACAAGGTTGTAAATTTAAACACTTATCAATTTACAATAATAAATAATTACACTTTAAATGTCATTCGTTAAAGAATCAGTCTGATTCGTTACAAAATGTATAACAAATCATCTTATTCGCTATCAAGTAAATTGTTGACGAACCAGAAGTAACGAATTACTATTGAAAAATGACGAATTAAAAACTAGTTCGTTATAGTTTAACAATTAATTCGTTATCGTTTAACGAATGTACATCTGATTCGTTAATAAAATGATTCGCTATTCTAGTTCGTGTGAGTTACTTAACGAATTGGACACGAATGAGTTCCAATTCGCTAAGTATAATGAATGGCCAAAAAATTGGCTTAATTTTTTACTTCTCTTTTCAAGGTCAAAATTAACCAAGAACACCAAAAGTCAAATGAGCAAATCTGAAATCGATAACCCCATAATCATCGATGATTGGCCGAACAAATGACCATCAAGGTCTCGGAAACCCATTGCGACTCAAATGGTATCGGTTTGAGGATCCAAAACATGGAATAAAGTAATTAAGTTAGAGTTTTAACCAGAGTATAAAAACCCGATAATAACTGCTCATGAACAATCCATCAATCAGTAATCAAAACATAATTAAATGTCACCATAGATCTCGAAAATACATTCCGATGATAATGGTAACAAATTTATGGTCCAAAACTTGTAATACAGCCTATGAAATTTACGTTCAAATAAACCTCAAACACGTTTACAATATTAACATAATTAACTTTTTAAAACTGTATGATTTTTGACAAAAATTACAAAGATGTGATCATCATTACCTTAGAAACACAATGGTATAATCAAAATACTGAAAAACGAAGATCAAGTATTCAAAGAAAAAAATCGGCCAGAGTAATAGGGCAAATAAGGAAGATGAAGGGCGAATAGTGAAACGAACCACCTTCACATTTCCCTATATAGTCTGACATTACACGTTTCCCAATGTAACGGATCAGATGATTCATTTGAAATTTGAATTAACGAATCAGTTGATTCGTTAGACTCATTTAACACGTGTAATAACAAACAGATCTTATTTTTCTCTACTTCGTTAACATATACATAACGAATTAAAGTCAGTCGTTACAAAGTGCGGAAGCGAATTAAGGTAACGAAGTAAGATGTGGTTCGTTAAAATGACCTAATTCGTTATTCATATTTAACGAATCACACATAAAATAAGATTTTAAATGGAAAAATTAAATGAATGAATTTAAATAAATAAATAATTTAATAAAGAATTCATTAAGTAACCCTTTTAAATTAAAAGAATTACCGAGATACCATACCATGATAATCAAAATACCTTAAACTGTTTCACGTTTAAAAAACACTAAACTTAAATAAAATGTAAAATAAAACGCAAAATCTTTTTGAATTTGATCTTTTTGATTTTAAAATATGTACACAAAAAATATCCGAAACTAAAACGAAGAACAGAAAATGTTTTTGTGTTTTTGTATTTTTTATCAAAACAGTACATATTTTTGGATTTTTTGTTGAGTCTGAGCAAGAATCATATTGACTGAATTGCCCTTCTGTCACAGTTTTATATTTCAGCAATAATATGATTGGCGTTAAGTCAGTCATTGATATTGTTATCCACTTAAATCTTATAACAAGCCTTCAAGCATTTTTGTGATACGATTAATGGTTCAATTAGCGCACAGAATATCAGAAACTATCAGCCTCTAATCTCGGTTCAAGCTTAATTTGATTTTTCCCAAATCACCCCTACTTGACTTGAACCGTTATAGTTTTGATAAAAAATTCTTTTAGAATTTTTGAATTTTTGAGCAATGCATCAAGTTTCTTTTACTGTGAGTGAGTATGCACGAGTCCATCTGTCAGCTTACATACATTGTATCCCCTGGGTCCGTTTCTTATTGGTAATGAGACGCGCGCAAGGGAGAAATAGATGTATGACTAACAGCGGATTTTGATCAAGTCAGTAATTTGGATTGTACGAAATACAGTAGTGATCACATTAATGACTTTGTGTTTGCTCTAAAAGCAAGTGAATCATGCATATGAATACCCAGATGATTAAGCCGCATAAAGACTCACAGTGTCCAGAATCCTAACGCTTGTTATTTGCTTTATTATATTTTTGGGTGATCAACAGTTATAAGGCTTGAGTATGACTGGTTATTACATTTCTTCCATCCTCACCGAGATTTTTGCTACATATTAACACCTCTTTCAATTTGACTTTTCTTTATGTTTATATCACTTACTTTACTCTAACAACTTGTTTAAGACCTATCAATGCACCAATTATTAAGCACTCAGTCTTTTAAGCTTATTTCTTGCCGGATTTTGGGTCAAATAATCAATGTACTATCATTTTCTCTTTTTGCTTCAAAAACTTAAAATTTTGAGGAGCATAAAACAAAATGAATTTAATCGCCCTAGTTACTTTAAGTCTATAAATTAATGGCTATCCTACCAATCTACAAGTAAATAATAGGACCAAAACATACAAGCATGCTCCACAAACTTAAATAACTGACATATTTTTCAGTGAGAAATTAAAGTAGAAAACTTAACGAACACCCCAAATAATTTCCATTGTCAGGTAAATGGCTATCCCGAATATTTGCAAGAAATTATCAAGACCAAACATATACAAGTATATGTCCTTTAAATAGAAGTAATCGACATAATTTTCAGTGAATGTAAGCAAAAATCTTTTTGGTTTTTCTCTTTTCATACTAAAAAACACAATCTTTTTGTTTTTTTCGGATTTTTCTTTACAAACGAGAAATTCACAATCTTTTTGAATTTTCAAATTTTAAGATGTTTTTAGATTTTATCTATACAAACGAAAAGCATATTCTTTTTTGTATTTTCTAACTTCCCCCTGAAAAACCAAAAACAAAAATAAAAATTTTAATAATAAAAATAATCATAGACTAAAAATTAAACTAGTTATTCTAATTTTAGAATATCAGCAAGGGTCTTTAAGCATTTAAACCAAGCAAAAATTAAAAATGTGTTTTATCAAATGCTTTGATAAATAAGTCAGCTTTTTGAAAATCTATATGTACTTTCTCAAGGTCAATTAATTTATTTTCGAAGCAATCCCGTATGAAATGATATCGAATTTCGATATGTTTCATTTTAGAGTGTTGTACGGGATTTTTTGTGATGCTAATAGCAGCAGAATTATCAATTAAGATGGGAGTAGTAAGAAATTTCAAACCGTAGTCGTGAAGATGTTGTTGTATCCACAAAACCTGGGAACAACAACTCGAGGCTGCAACATATTCAGCTTCGGCGGTTGAAGTGGAGACCGTTGTCTGCTTCTTACACTGCCACGAAACAATCCGGCTATTGACATCCCGCTATGGTAGACTTGAAATTAATCTTGCATCCTCCATAGTCTGAGTCGGAATAAGCGGTAAGATCAAAAGTATCGTCTTTGGGGGTACCATAACCCGGTGTCAGGATTACCCCTCAGATATTGAAGAATACGCTTGACCACTGCCAGGTGAGTCACTCGGGGACTTGCTTCGTACCTAGCACATAAACAAACAGCAAACATTATATCAGGTCGAGAAGCAGTAAGATACATCAAAGAACCAATTATAGCTCGATATAGGGTAGGATCGACAGTATTCTCCAATTCATCCGGTGATAAATTGTGACCCACGGGGAGAGGAGTAGAAGGGATTTTCCGGCAATAATCTTGAATCGGCTCAAGACGTCGTTCACATACTTATTGTGGTGAATAAAGATTCCTTTCGCAGACTGATGAACCTGCAACCCTAAAAAGAAGTTCATCTCGCCCATTGAACTCATCTCGAACTTGGTTTGCATTGATTTCTCGAATTTCTACACAACGAGTCGTTTGTTAACCCAAAGGTTATGTCATCAACATAAATCTGGACAAGGAGAAGATCATCACCAATGTATTTATAAAATAAAGTGCAGTCAACAGTCCCACAATTGAAACCATTATCCGTCAGATGGTCGGCTAGCGTGTCATACCAAGCTCTCGGGGCTTGATGTAGACCATATAAGGCCTTGTTTAATCGGTAAACTCGGTCAGGATAATCGGGGTCTTCATAACCCAGAGGCAGTAAAACAAACACTTCCTCATGAAGTTCACCATTGAGAAAAGCACTTTTGAAATCCATTTAATAGACTTTTATGTTCTTATAACCTGCATAGGCTAGAAAGATTCGTATTGACTCCAGTCTTGCAGCAGGAGCATAAAATTCGGTGTAGTCAATACCCTCTTGCTGCTGAAAACCTTGCACCACTAAACGTGCCTTGTTTCTCACGATCACCCCACGATCATCTTTCTTACACTTATATACCCACTTAGTCGGAATCGCCTTCTTGACTCTAGCAGGTTTGTCGATAAGATCCCAAACACCCAAACGTGCAAATTGCTTTGCATGGCTTCTACCCAAGAAGAATCTTGAAGTGCCATACGAGGCGTCGTTGGCTCAACTTGTGATAGAAAGCAAGTGAATTTAGCAAGATTTACAATTCCAGATGAATGTAAATCTGCATAAGCACATAATACGTTATTTTCATTTGACGAAGCAACTTGATGACGAGTTTGAACTCCCACATAAAGTTCTCCAATAATATTTTCTTTTGGATGATAATTATGAATCCTAAGAGTGGGATTCTCAGGAACATCAACAGTTTTAAATAAATTAGTGTAGTGTTCACCCAGGTTGTGAGATGAAACATCACTATCAAGTTCAATAACTTGATCAACAACTGGAGTATCATCAGACGAAGTCGATGTATTATCAAAGAGAACTAGAGAATCATTATCAGGATCTTCAGTTGGAGCATCAGTTGGAACCTCAATATCATTAGAACTTAAAAATCTTGGAATTACCATTTGTTCTTCAAAATAAGCACGTACCAAATCTTCATCTGGTTGATCAGTTGTCGGAGTAAATGAATTAAATAAGCCATCATAGTCAAACATCCAGTCGGGACCTTTCCCTTGAGAAGGAGTAGTGTACTTTTGACAGTCCACATGGTACCATTCTTCAACACTACCAGACGTGAAATTAAATACTCGTTTCTTAGGAGAAGCATATCCCAAGAAATACCCTTCAATGGCTTTTTATCAAACTTTCCTACATCCTTTTTCAACATAATACAAGGACACCCAAATGGTTCCAAGTACTTTAAATTAGGTTTACAAGTATTCAACAGCTCATAACTTGTCTTCTTGAGTCATTTAACAGTTAGAACTCGATTGAGTGTATAACAAGCCGTATTCACCGCCTCATTCCAAAAATGGATAGGAAGCTTTGAATCAGCAAGCATAGTTCTAGCAGCCTCAATCAACGTTCTATTCTTTCGATCAGCAACACCATTTTGTTGTGGTACATATGGAGCACTGTATTCTCTATGAATTCCCTTTTGTAAACAAAAGAAATCCAATACAGTGTTTTTAAATTCAGTACCATTATCACTTCGAATTCTCCTCACTTTCTATTTGTATAGTGATTCGATCTTAGTGATTAAATTTTGAACGAGAACCGGTGTTTGATCTTTCTAACTCATAAGCAAGACCCATGAGTATCGTGAATAATCATCAGTAACTACCAGGCAATACCAATCTCCAGAAATACTCGCACGATTCACTGGACCGAAAAGATCCATATGAAGTCGCTCAAGAGGAGTATCAATGGAATTTAAAAACTTAGAGGGATGCACCTTTTTCTTCTGTTTTCCCTTTTTGCAAGCAATACAATGATCGGGTTACTTAAAGTTATTCAAAGACACACCTTCAACTAGGCCATTTGCCATTAGATAGTTCATCTTACGAACATGAATGTGACCCATTTTACGATGCCATAGAATGGAATCTTTCTCGATTCCTTTCGAGACAAAACATGTTTCGATCGATGTTGATACTTTAGAGTTCATATTTAAGACAAATATCATTCGATTGAGAAGATCGCATGACAACCATGTCCTCAGGAATCACATACTCCGGTTTCAAAATTAGACACTCTTAATCTGTAAATACAGTAGTGTATTGCTTGTCACAAATTTGCGATACACTCCATAAATTATGGTCTACTTTGTCACAGTAGTTAAACTTCTCAAAAGTAATATGCCCATTCAAAACATCACCTTCATGTGTAATCATGCCCCCAGAATTCCCAGAAAACGCCACATAACCCCCTTGAATATTTCTTACATTTGTTAATAGGTCGAGATTTCCAGTAATATGACGAGAACATCCACTATCCATAATCCAGTTTTCACCAGAAATGGTCTTGGATGTACCCTACACACAAACAAAAGTGATTAGTTCAAAAAGGCAGCCCAGGCCTCAGTCTTCGGCACCTTTTGGTTTTCTTGAGAAAGGTTAAACTTCGTTGACTTCAACTGTTGTTCAACAACTTGAGAATAAGTTGCAGGCTTCTTAGACTTTCGTCTTAGATAAGCAGCTTGAACTACATTTGAGTTCACATTTTTGCATAACGGTTCAGTTGGAACAAACTTTGGTTTAACAGAACCATGAGTTTCATTCACATGAACAACTTTTCGCGGATTCACGTTTGAGAACATGATGTGAGTATCATCATCATACGACACTGGTCGTTTCAGAATCTCAGTTATCAAAGGTACAGAATTTATTTGATCTTTGACAAATGGGTGAAGATTTTGAGAACTCTTCTGACCATAATTTCTCACCACATGTCCTTGTTGACCGCAAAGGAAACAGCTTCGTATGTCCACATGTTTGTGTTGAGAATTTGCAGCAACATATGATACAGAAGGTTGATGATAACTCACGTTTTTGGTAAAGCTCTTAGCTAAATCATCAGATAACTCAGATTTGTTTTTCAAATAAAAATCTAAGTTAGAGCAATTTGAGAAACTTTTCTAAGTATCTGTTCCAGATGACTTTACAAATTGAACTTTCTTAGCATGTTTTAAAACTTGCTTGGCTTTAGTCAAAGGATCAGATAAAACTGAATTTTTAGCTTGAGCATACCGACGTTCAAGATCTTGAATCTTGGAAGTTTCATTGTGAAATACACTCTCAATAAGTTCCGGTTTAATGATACTTATTGGAATGTCTTTCTTAGTGAACATCGTATCTATCCCCTTTAATTTAAACACACGACCAGTAGACGGCTTGGAAACAGTTGGATTTATGAAACGCAACAAATTTCTTCATCAGAAATTTTGGGTTTTTCTGATTTCTTAGCCCTCACTGGTTTGACTTTCACATGATTATCTTGTTTCACCTGAATTGTATGCGAACCATACACAGCCTCCTTAAATTCATGAGGTTCACACAGTATGTGATTAGAACTTGGAATGTTCTTGTTCTTGTGTATGATTTCAGGTTCGAAATAATCCTCAATGATAACTTTGTCAACATTTTCAACAAAGACTTTGTTGCTTTGAACATGAGGTTTCTGAATTGAAGATTGAGTTTTAACAGTTTCAGGTTTAACTGATTTTGTCATTTCAGGAATCACCGATTCTTTAACAATCAAATCCTCTTCTTTTCTAGCAAAAGGATTTGGTTTGTAATCATTTTAAAAAGGTGGTGGAATCTCAACAAAAACCTATTCCTTTCTTTGAATCTTTTTTCTTACCAGATACTTCAATTATTTCATTTAGCAAAAAGGAAGAGTTTCTGAATTTGCCCAATTTGTTCTTTAAATCAAGAACCTCATTTTCAAGCTCGGTTATCTTTGATCTATGTTTCAAAATTTCTTGAAACTTTTGATCATTGATAGTCATTTTAACCGATAACTCAGCCTTAAGATCATGATTACTTATAGTTAAGGCCTCAACTTTCTCTCTTGAATTCATTTGAGAGGTCAAGGATTGTCTATAAGTATCTTTTAATGAAACAATCTCTTTTAGCAAATTATCATTTTGAAGTTTTAAGGCATCTATCTTAGGCTTATTGGTTTAACAATCAGCAGATGATAACTTAGAAATAGAAGTACTAACCTCATTTTGCTTAGCCATGTAAGCAGACGTGGTTGGATCACTGATTTTTGCCATACACGCGAAAGTAGTTGGAAGCTTTTCAAACGAATCATCTGAATCAGACTAAGTATCAACATCCGAAGAGAGTTCACTTCCACTTACGTCTTGAAATTCCTCAGGAAATCCAAACATTACCAGATTCGCTTTTATTACCACATAGCAACCTTTGTGACCAGTCATCTCCATCTACGTTGGACAACATAGCTTGAGATCTGGAAGACGGCGGTTTAACTCCAGAAGACTTTCCTGTATCACTTCCATTTTTACGTGATGAATTCTGATATTGTTTTCTGGGACCGGTACACTCCTTTTTAGGCTTATCACCTTCTTTTGCAAATTGCCCAAACTCTTGACAATTGTAGCACTTTACCTTTAATTTATCAAACCCCAATTTCTTGTTCAAAGACGGAAGATCTTTATCCGTTCTTTGCATAAACTTTTACATTTTCCTGACTATCATAGCCATGTTCCACTTTAAGTCCATCAATTCTAAATCATCAGGATCAATCTGATCATAATCTTCATCAATCAGGTCGCTCGTTGCAATCTTACCACCAACCAAATTTTCATATGAATTCATGAAGGCATATAAGAACGCAAAGTTTTGTTTGGCCTCCCTCATGTTTACATTTTTTTGAGACGAGAATTGATTTATGTGTGATGAGGTTCCAGATCCTCCAGATGAACCAGAAACACCAGGGAATCCAGTATTTCCAGCTGTGTAGAAACAAGCGCGTGGATCGCTATACATAGTTGTTGCATTCTCACTTGCATTTTGTGTGAGAAATGCGGTAACATGTAAAATGGTTGAACTTAATGGCATACTCCCACCATAAAATGCATGATCTTGACTATCTTTTGAAGACTTTTGACATTTAAGATCGTATTCTCGTGCATTGATCTTTTGCATAAATTCCGATGCCGTCAAATCTTCATTGTTGAGATAATTATTCTCTTTCAGAACCATCAAGAAAGTCGAGTAGGAACTCTGTAGTGCACTTTTAATGGTATCAATTTTATCAATCTTAGAAGAGTCCAGTCTCACCTTATCCATCTCATCTATCAAATGATTAAACGTTGTTGTCATTTCTTCAACAGTCTCACCCTTAAGTAGGTTAAAGTTTCTGAATTAAAACTTGAGCATAACCTTTTTGCTTTCAGTGATGTTACCCATACTTCTCATACGAATATGTTGGAATAATGAGGCACAAATCTTTATACTCCCTACTTGGTGAAAGATATTTTTAGGTAAAGCCATAGTAAGAGTAGAATAAGCCTTTGTTTCAATTTCCAATGCTTTCTTCTATTCAACCGAGTATTGTGAGATATCTTTAGGTGTAAAACCAATAGTCTCATATCCAATCATTGGAACAGTGTAAACCTCATCCAAGCAATAAGAACAATCAGGATGAACTGACCCTAGATGAGCACGGAAACGGGGTTCCCATTTAGCAAAATCGCTAAGTTTCATCAAACGTGGACACTTTGAATGTGAATCGATCTCGGTATCCAGTTGTTACATTTGTTGCATTAACATATTTTGTGAAGCTGGTGCATACATACCAGCCATTTTTGCTTAATGACAAAGTTTTCAAACTCTAAGGGTTAAACTTGAAAATTTAATTAACGAACTGTGAACTGTAGTAAC
Source organism: Bidens hawaiensis (assembly GCF_021521415.1). Taxonomy (NCBI): domain Eukaryota; kingdom Viridiplantae; phylum Streptophyta; class Magnoliopsida; order Asterales; family Asteraceae; genus Bidens; species Bidens hawaiensis. Next base: position 220,900 of record NW_027505165.1, read on the forward strand.
GAACTGTAAACAGTAGTAGAGAATTGTAAACAGTTGTAACGAATTGTGAGCAATAATCAGCAAATCACACCTTAACGAAGTTAAGATTGATCAGGTAACGAATCAGAAATGATTTTAACGAATTGGTCCACGAATTAATTAACGAAATAGAATGGTTTCCTTTAACAAATCACTAAGTTTATGCTTAGCGAACTAAGTAGCGAATCAGCTACAGTTGATACAAATCAACCTATAGCGAATTAGGTAGTTACAACGGTTGTAATAAACCTCTGACAACTAATGCCACGTGGCAAAAAGTTGTTATCAAAACAGTTACCGAGGTAAGACACGTGTCACACGAATTAGATAACACGAATTAGAATGTGTAATACGAATCGGAATGTGTAATGAAATAGTTCACGAATCAGCTAATCAACTTAACGAATCAGCTTAAAGATGTGAACGAATTAGGCTGAAAGAGTTAGCGAATCATACTGAAGAATTAACGAACCATTTGAATCTTCAAATCTTCAAACACTTAACCTCAAATTTCCAGATTTCTAGAAAACACATAAACATAAACCCAGAAACCAAATCCGTATTACTCACTCAAAACTCAACCAAATTGCTCAATTAAACTACCAAAACAATCAGAACCACATCACGAATCCAATTCGCATCATCCCGTAACATAATTAACCTTAACACGTATCCAATTTAACCAAAACCAAACCCCTGTTTTCGGCTTAATTAGATCCAATCCAAAATCCACACCAATCCAAACCAAATCTCAATTCCAGTTCACTACTTATTCCCAATACTTAACACACTCAAATCCAATCCAAACAATCCTATGATTATCCAATTTATACTCAATTCGATCCAAATTCAAAATTGAACAGAAACTTAACATAAACACTATCGATTATCACTCTACTAAACCAATTAACATCCAAATCAAGCGTAAACGAGCACCGAAAGCTCTGATACCACTTGTTTGATCTCGTTAATCCAACACACAGATCTCAGATCTGATCTATGTATAATTAACCTAATAAGAAGGATCTAGTTCATAATTACTCTTGATTGCATGTTGCATATATGTTATATTAGTTGTATGTATGTATGTGTATAATATTAATATGTTTATTGAAGCTTGAGTGTGAATCTGGACGGCAATTCGTTAATATATCTCAAAACTTAACTTAAACAGTGGACAAACGCCACTATATATAGAAGATGGATCTAGTTCGTTACACATTCCGTAACGAACTAGCATCCACTTCGTTACATACATTTAAATGAAATAACCTTAACGAATTACCCCCTGATTTGTTAAACATCTTTAACGAATCAGGAGATATATTAACTTAGATCTATTTCGTTAAATATCCTTAACGAACTAGACTATTACTTTAGCGAACTACATTAATAAATTAATAATTTATTGCATAAATAAACGACAAATACATAATCGATAAATACAAAGACTCGAGACGCAAAACCGTGCACTAAAGTCATTAAAATTGATCACTGTTGTACTTCGTACAAACCAAACTACTGACTTGATCAAAATCCATTGTTAGTCATACATATGTTCCTCCCTTGCGCGCGTCTCTCTACCAATAAGAAACGGACCCCAGGGGATACAATGTATGTAAGCCGACAGATGGACTCGTGCATACTCACTCACAGTAAAGGAAACTTGATGCATTGCTCAAAAGTTCTAAAATCTTCAAAATTTTGATCAATACTATAATGGTTTAAGTCAAGTTGGGGTGATTTGGCAAAAATCAAATTAAGCTTGAACCAAGATTAGAGGCTGATAGTTTCTGATATTCTGCGCGCTAATTGAACCATTAATCATATCACAAAAATGCTTGAATGCTTGTTGTAAGATTTAAGTGGACAACAATATCAATGACCGACTTAACGCCAGTCATAATATCGCTAAAATATAAAACTGAGATGGAAGGGAAATTCGGTCAATATGATTCTCTGCTCAAACTCAACAAAAATCCAAAAATATGTATTGTTGTTGTTAAACCATACAAAAAAACAAAAATATTTTTCTATTCTATATTTTTCATTTTCGAATATTTCTTTTGTAAATAGTTTACATTTTACTAAACAAAGTATTTTTAACTTATTCGAGTGCTACGGACAACAAAACGGTGCACTACATTAGTTTTTATTTAAGTTCCTTTTAAGTTATCTGTTTCAAAACGTGAAACAATTTAAGGTATTTGGTTATCGAGATAAAAGTCCTCGGTAATTCTTTTAAGTTAAAATTTGATTTATTTAGCTATTTATTTTAAATAAATATTTAATTTATTTAATTCATTTATAATTTTATCCATTTATTAATTTATTTATTCATTTAAAATTTAATAAAATGTAACTCGTTAATTATGAATAACGAATTAGGTCATTTTAATGAATTACATTCTAATTCGTTATCCTAATTCGCTTTCGCACTCTGTAACGAATGACCCTCAATTATTTATGCATATTTAACTAATTAAAACACGAATTAAAGATAATTCGTTAATCTTGTGTTTAATTCATTGTGACACGTGTTAACTTTAACCTAACGAATCCGTGATTCTTTAATTTAAAATTCAAACAAATCATCTGATTCGTTATATTGGAAATCGTATTGTGTCAGAGTATATAGGACGGCATGCATACGAACCGCCTTACTATTCACCTTCTTCTTCCTTAGTACTAAATTTCCACTGAATTCTCGACCTTCAAATTTTGTTGTTTTGATTATACCTTTGAGTTTCTAAGGTATAGACGATCAAACCTTCGTGTTTTTCATCAAAAATGATAATGATTTGATAGGTTAATTATGCAAGTTTGTTACCGTGTTTTTGAGGTTTATATCAACCTTAATCGGTGTGTTGTATATCATGTTAAGTACCATTATTTTGATGTCTTTGTAATCGGAACAGTGTCTTCAAACGGTTCAAAAGAAGAAGTTTCTAATGTATCCACGTTTCCTCCAATTAATTATTGAAGACTTGATTCCTAATCTGGCGATTGATCAAGTTATTGTAAACGACGTGATGCCGCTTGAGCATATGACAGCTGATACTGTTTGGTGGATGAAAGTCTACAGGAAGGATCATCCTCCGACCAAAAGGTTGATTGGTCATCTGGTAAATCCAGAATATGTATGTCCCGACAATGATCGCTGGATCCATGACGATTCGGATTCCGAGCATGAGGAGGGACCAGGTGGGAATGATGGTGGTGATGGTGGTAATGGTGATGGTGGAGACGCATCTATTCTTGAACAACAAGCTGCAGTTGAAACAGCTTTAGCTACTACAATTGCCAATAAACGAAAGAGAAAGGGTAAAGAGTTGGCGACTGAGGGATCAGCTAAGCGACGAGTGTCGGATAGTGCTGGCGTTTCGTTTGGAGTTCAACCTCCACGGTCATCCACGTCTCAACGCCCGGCAGTGCCGCTTACTACTAGCACACTGGATCTTACATTAACGACCACGCTTACGTCTGATCCTAGGCTTGGTATGATTCCTCAAACTGTTTTATCTCCTATACCAAGACCTACAACTGCTACTTCGGTGGTTTCTCCTACACCGACTATGTTGCCTCCACAACCAATGGACTTCTCCTTCTTGAGGCTTAACCGACCTCAAGGACCTGTTCAACCTATTCTAGCTTCGTTTCTTGTTATGACTCATGATCAACAAATGAATATGGTTCTGAGTCTACTTCATTTATATGAAAATCAAATGTCTGTTGACCGTATGACTCAAGAATGAATGATAGATAATCAACGAAGGCTGATGGGTTATATATCTTATTGTCAGAAGGAAACAAAGGATCTTCGTGAGATTGTTCAGTCTCAGGGGGTGAAGGTCAAAGAACAGGAGGATCTCATCTTGCAGTTAACATGCAAGGATGATGCACTTAAAAAAATCAAGAATGATGAAGAAGATCTGGATGAGTTTGGTGCAGGAGGTGAGCCTAAACAATCTCTTGGTTCATCCTCTTGTGCAGGTACAAGTGCTACTGATGACTCTGGCAAACAGATTATTGCATATCACGACTATACAGCGGCCAAACCTATTGAGATGATCGAAGCTGACAATATAATCTTTGTTGATGGATCAGGGGTGGTCAGGAGTGTGGTGAATAGAAACGAGATTGAGGTGGGTCAGTTTGTTGAAAAGTCCCTAACACGAGAGCAAATTTCACTACTGTTTGGCTAAAATGATGATCAATTGACTGTGTTAGAAGCTGAGCCTGATGTTGAGGTCCAGAACGACGAAGAGATCTTAAATGATTCGACCATTCAGATGAATATGGATTTTATTTTGAAGATGAGGAGGTTGAGGTTGAAGATGTTACAGCTGAAGAGTATCCTGATTTGTTTCAACACACCAATGTTGATCAGGGTGCTCTCGAATTTAATGAAGAAACGGTTAAAGCAGCTGAAGATAATTTGGATAAGTTATCTAAGGATAAAAGTGTGGTTGATACAAGTTTCAATTCAATTGAAAATCCCACCGATGCTGAAATAGCAAGGTGGTTTGGGTATCGAAGCAAGAAAACCAGTAAGATTATTGAGGCTTATAGGTAAATATCAGGAGCAGAAGGATGAAGCAGCTGCTCGTGCCAAAGCCAACCAAGTAACTTCATTCAAGAACGTGTCAAAGGTTCAAGGTGATAATTTCACTTGGTTATTTGATTCTGAACTGAAAGCATGTATTGTTAAAGGGGAGAAAGGAATCCAATATTATGAGAAAATAATGGATGTTCCCACACTACCGCGTTGGGATGTTCGAACCCTAGCGTGTCGTCCATTTATCAACCGTGGGGATGACTGGATAGCAGATTGGTTCCATCAACATCAGTTATTTGAAGTCAACCATGAATTTAAGTTTCTTAGCCACAGGTCCCTATTCGTAAGCGTATTAATGAGATTGATCCAAGGGCAGGCTGGAGAAAATTGATCCTTAAAGTAAAGCCGCCAAAGACCATGAAGCGTGTGCCGGTGAAGACGTTGAATCAACACATGCATCTATCATTCAACCGCTGGTATTACGATAACCAAACTGGCGAGGCCGTCATTGTCCTGGGAAAAGGTTTGAAGACCGAGCTAATCAAGATCATTGATCCGATGTGGATTGTTAATTTAACTAAGACCGACAACGACGTGCTACACAAGAATAAGATATTGTTCGAGCGCAATGAAGACTATGATCTGGCTATGTAGGTCCAACGTGTCGTGTGTGTATGTTATGAGAATGGGATTCATAGTTGCAGAGATTGGCAGTCCAAGCGCTTCAAGTAAAGTAAAAGACAAAGAGCTAAAGACAAGGGGGTGTCTGTTAGTACACGGTTTTGCGTCTCGAGTCTTTGTATCTATCATTAATGTATTTGTCGTTTTATTTATGTAATAAATATTAAGTTATTATTGTAATTCGTTAAGATCAGCATCTAGTTCGTTAAGGATGTTTAACGAACTAGACTTAAGTTAAGCTCCCTCCTGATTCGTTAAGGATGTTTAACGAATCAGGGGTGATTCGTTAAGTTTATTTTAGTTAATGTATGTAACGAAGTGAGTGGGTAGTTCGTTACGGAATGTGTAACAAACTAGACTCGTCTTCTATATATAGTGGGTTCGGCCACTATTTAATTAAGTTTTTGAGATTTAAGTATTGAAACTTAATGCATTGCTCATAAATTTCTATAAATTCAAATTTTGATAGATATTATAATAGTTTAAGTCAAGTTGGGGTGATTTGGCGAAAATTAAATTAAGCTTGAACCGAGATTAGTGGCTGATAGTTTCTGATATTCTATGCTCTAATTGAACCATTAATCATATCACAAAGCGCTTGAAGGTTTGTTATAAGATTTAAGTGGGCAACAATGTCAATGACCGACTTAACACCAATCACAATATCACTGAAATATAAAATTGTGATGGAAGGACAATATGGTCAAAATGATTTTCTGCTTAAATTCATCAAAAATCCAAAAACATGTATTGCTTTTGAAAAACCATACAAAAACTCAAAAACAATTTCTGTTTTATTTTTTTATTTTCGGATATTTTTCTTGTAAATACATGTCTTCAAAAATTCAAAATACCAAAAATATTTTGCGTTTCGTTTACATATTATTTAATTTTATTTAAGTTAAGTGTTTTTGAAACGTAAAACACATTAAGGTATTTGATCATCAAGATACGGGATCTCGTTGCTTTATTTAAACAATGGTATCAAAAATTAATTATTCTTTTATTTAATTTATTTATTTATTTAAATTAATTAATTTAAAAATACATAAAGTAATTCGTTAAATGTGATTCGTTAAAATAACGAATTAATGCCATTTATAACGAATTGAGCTTGAATTCGTTAATTTAATTCGCTTCCGCCACTCTGTAACGAATGGCTTCTAATTCGTTAGAATTTTAACGAATTACTTTTAATTCATTATGCGACGTGTGATTTTAAGATAAAGAATCACCTGAATCGTTATTTCAAAATTCAAACGAATTAGATGATTAGTTACATTGGAAACTGTGCAATGTAAGAGTATATAGGGAATCGTGAACCCCTTTATTTCCACTATTCATCTTCTTTTTCTTTGAATTTTCAACCTTCACCATATCGTGTTTTAATCATCTTTTCTGAATCATAAGGTATAGATAATCATAACGTGATGGTTTTCGTCAAATTTGAGAAAGTTTTGAAGGGTTAATTAATCGATTTGGCTATCGGTTTTTGAGGTTAAACCAAAACCTTAATTTACCTATAATCTATCATGTTTTGATACAAATGGATAATACCATTCAGTTCGCAATGTGTTTCCGAGATCTTTGTGATTGTTTGTTCGGCTATACATCGAATATTATGGGCGAATTGATATTGGGTTTGCGCTTTTAACTCTTGATGTTCTTGGTAATTTTGACCTTGACTTAATTAGTCAAAGATTAAGCTTAAAGGGCCATTCGTTATTGTGTAACGAATTAGAACTAATTCGTGTCAAAGGAATCAGGACAACGAATCATATTTTCATTCGTTATTTATAAGGAATCAAAGGATAATTCGTTATACCTTTACTTCTGATTCGTTAGACCTAATTCGTTCTTATTTACTTGATAGCGAAGCAGTAATTCGTCATAACGAACCACCAATTCGTTATAACGAATCAGAATACCAATGAATGACATTTAAATTATTTAATATTAAATTAGTTAAATTTTAATATTTTAATTATATCTTATAATTGTTATTAATATTATTCATTGTCACTGATTCTTGGGTTTATTTATATAGTGCAATGGCCGATAATATGGATCAGGATCCTCCTGTTGCTGATCAACAACAACAACAGCAACAACAACAACAACAGCAACAATAACAAATTTTCCTTTGCTTCTGTACGACAAAAATCATAACATTTGTGCTTTTGTCGGTACGAATTTTGCTGACGAGGACGTTTTTGGAGACATGTTAGCGTTTATCAGACGATCATGCATTCACTTTGCAGTGACAGCAAGACCGACTGTATATCTAAGCATCGTTCGTCAATTTTGGAATACCGCAAGATATGTTGAAGGTGACAATCACATTGAGGCTACGATTAACAAAACACCCATTATTGTTGATACTGAGGTTATTCGTCGGTGCTTCGATTTGGAGATACTATAGATAATCCCTGTGAGTATGATAAGGCGTTGATCAGGGGTTTATTTAATCGAGTATTCTATTATGGTGATATTGAAGCTTCTATGTACAATAAGGCAAGATTATGTCCCACTTACAGGTATTTATTGCATGCATTAATCCATTGCCTAGGTGGACGTAAAGGTGGCTTCGACGAATGCCGGATTATGATTCAATCGGCATTTGTTTCTTTGGTATTGAACAAACCATTTAACTTCTCTGAGCTGATTTTTTATCACCTTAAAGAACAATGTCTTATTGTGAATCAACGCAAGAAGTTCCTGATGTATCCTCGTTTCCTTCAATTGGTTATCCAAGATTTGATTCCAAATTTAGTTATTGATCAAACGTTGGTGAATGATGTGCTACCACTTGAGCATATGACTGCTGATACAGTAAGGAGGATGAAGATTTAAAGGAAAGATCCTCCATGGACCAAAATATTGATTGGTCATTTGGTGAATCCAGATTATGTATGTCCTCCCAATGATCGCTGGATCCATGATGACTCGGATTTAGAGCATAAGGAAGGACCAGGTGGGAACGATGGAGATGAGGGTGATGACAATGATGTTGGTGATGGTGGTGGTGGTGGTGATCCAGCTTAACAACAACGTGTTGAGGTTGAGGCAGCTGTTGTTGCAGCTGCTGAACGTAAAAGAAAAGGGAAAGAGTTAGCTGGTGAAGGATCTTCTAAATGCTGTGTGACAACTGGTGCAGGTGTTTCAATTGGAGTTCAACCTCCAAGGTCGTTCATTCCTCAAAGACCGGCGGTGCCGCTTACTACTAGCACCCCGGAACTTATTCTGACGACCACACTTACATCGGATCCTCAGCTTGGCATGATTCCACAGATTGTTCTATCCACATTGCCAAGGCCTACTGCAGTAACTTCAGTGGTTTCTCCAACACCGATGAGGATGCCTTCGCCACCAATGGATGTTTCATTTTTGAGGCTTAGTCGACCTCAAGGTCTTGTGCAGTCGGTTCCTCTTTCGTTTCATGCTATGCCTCCAGAAAATTAGACGAATATGCTCTTGAGTTTGCTACATCTTTATGACAACCAGATGGCTACTGATCGTTTGAACCAAGAACGAATAATGGAACATCAGCGGAAGATGATGGGTTATATTTCGTTTTGCCAGAAAGAAACCAAGGCCCTTCGTGAGATTGTTACATCTCAGGGGGTGAAAATAAAGGAACAAGAGGATCTTATCCTGCAGTTAACATGCAAGGATGATGCACTAAAGAAACTCAAAAATGTGACGAATATCCTGATGAGTCAGATGCTGGGGATGAGACGAAACAAATTCATGGCTCATCTTCTGGTGCATGTACGAGTGTTGTTGCTGGTGATTCTGGAAAGCAAATAATTGTTTATCATGATTATACAGCTTCTAAACCCATTGAGATGATCAAGGCTAATATCGTTATATTTGTTGATGGAACGGGGGTGGTTAGAAGTATTGTTAATGCTGACGAGATTGACATGGGATAGTTTGTTGAGAGGTCCCTAACACGAGAGCAGATTTCCATACTATTGGGTCTGAATGATGATGAGTTAACCATGTTAGAGACTGAGAACAATGTTTAGGTGCAGAACGATGAAGAGATCTTAAATGATCCAACTATTCAGATGAACACATCATTTATTTATGAAGACGAGGAGTTGAGGTTAAGGACATGACTGCTGAGGAATACCCTGACTTATTTCAACACACCAATGTTGATCAGGGTGCTCCTGTATTTAATGAAAAAACTATCAAAGCAGCCGAGGATCATCTGGAAAAGGTAACAAAATGCAAGAATGTTGTTGATACAAGATTTGATTCAAAGCAAGATCCGATTGTAGTTGGTATTCAGAGATGGTTTGCTTGTCGGGACAAGAAAGCTCGTAAGATTATTGATGCATACCGATATGTGGATAAAGAGCAGAAAGTTGAAGCTGTCGCTCGTGCTCAAGCAAATCAGATGACATCTTTCAAGGTCGTATCTAAAGTGCGAGGTGACATTATTTCATGGCTTTATGACTCAGAGTTAAAGGTATGTACTATTAAATGGGAGAACGGCATTCAGTATTTGAAAAGATTACTGGCGTTCTTTCATTACCGAGTTGGGACGTTCGAACCCTCGCATGTCGAGCTTTTATGAACCGTGGGGGAGATCGACATGCGGATTGGTTTCACCAACATCTGCTGTTCGAGGTCAATCACGGGTTCAAATTCTTCAAGCCGCATATTTTGATTCGAAAGCATATCGATGAGATAGATCCAAGAACAGGCTTGAGAAAGTTGGTGCTTAAAGTGAATCCTCCAAAGATAATGAAGCGTGTACCATTCAAGACGCTGAATAAACAAATGTATTTATCCTTCAACCGCTGGTATTATGACAATCGAACTGGCGAGGCCGTTATTATGATGGGTAAGGGCTTAAATATCGAGCCGATAAAGATTATTGATCCGATGTGGCTCGTGAACTTGACAGAGACCGAGAATGATGTCCTGTTTAAGAATAAGATATTAATAGAGCGTCATGAAGACTATGACCGAGCAATGCAATTTCAACGCATTGTTCGTGTGTGTCATGAGCATGGGATTCACATCTGCGGAGACTGGCAGTCCAAGCGCTTCAAGTAATTTAAAGACAAAGAGCTCAAGACGAGGGGGTGTCTGTTAGTACACGGTTTTGCGTCTCGAGTCTTTGTAATTATCGTTTTGTAATTATCGTTTATTTTAATGTAAAAGTTATTATTATATTAAGTTAGTTCGTTAAAGAACAGTCTAGTTCGTTAATAGTTCGTTAAGGATGTTTAACGAACTAGACATTAAGTTATGTTTCCTCTTGATTCGTTAAGGATGTTTAACGAATCAACGGGCGGTTCATTATTTATTGTAATGTAACGAATTGGAATGCTAGTTCGTTACGGAATGTGTAACGAACTATATTCCATCGTCTATTTATAGAGGGTTCCCCCTCTGTTAACGTAAGCTTTTGATTAATGTATTGAACCTCTGCCGATTTATCCTCTCGATCCATACTTCAAACATATTAATCTATTACATAATATATACACATACTACATCTAATACTAATATATATATATATATATACATAATCTATAACATATAATGAGTAATCTATGAACTAGATCCGTTAATTGTTTATTAGGTCTTAGATCTGAGATCCAAGGCTTTCACAGCTTTAAACCTTGGTTCCCATCTTGGAAAATCACACAACTTATTGAGCCTCGGGCATTTAATGTGATGCTAAAGCATAAAAGCTTGCCATGTTATGAAAACATAGGGGAATAAAGTGTCAATGTTTGAAATTGTAAGGATTAAACTTGTAAATTTAAACGAATGTGAAATTTCTATCACGAATAAGAAACTGTTGTAACTAATGAACAACACCTATGAACTAAGAAAACATCCAAAATTGTCAACTCAAATTGTGCAAAACTTATTATAGAAAACACTTTGTTAACTGCAAGCAAGAGTGGCAATGTCTATGTTGTAGACATTCATAGGGATAACAAAATCCCTATTGCAACATGTTTTTTTAGTAAGGCATCAGTCAAAGAAACAGACATGGGGCATATGAGATTGGGACATGTTAATTTACAAGTAATTAACAATCTAACCAAGAAACAACTGGTTAGAGGTCAACCTGTCAAAGAATTTGTCTGTGATAAAAACTGTGTTGCATGCTTAAAAGATAAACACCTCAATGTTTCTTACAAATCCATATCAAAATCCAAAACTACTGCTTGTTTTAATATCTTACACATAGACCTTTTTCGACCAGCGAGAATACTAATTCTAGGAAGGAAAAGGTATTGTCTTGTGATTGAAGATGATTACTCGAGATTCAATTGGAAATTCTATTGCACTCAAAGGATGAAACAACTGCAAAATATCAAGAACATCATTGTACAAGAGGAGAAACAGTTTGATTTACGACTCAAAATCCTAAAAAGTGATCATGGAACTAAATTCAAGAATGAAGTGCTAGATAACTTTTGTATCTCCAAAGGCATTATTAGACATTTTAGCATTCCAAGGCAGCCGCAACAAAATGGAGTTGTAGAGAGAAAGAACAAGACACTCATTAAAGCTGCTAGATCCATGCTTGCTAACTGAGGGCTACCATTATGTTTTTGGGCTGAAACAGTTAACATTGTTGGATATGTTCAAAACAAGATTTTGATAAATCAAAGACATGAGAAAACTTCTTATGAATTATCTATAAAATCAAACCATTAATATCCTTTTTCAAAGTCTTTAGTTGCCCATGTTTTATTTTGAACATAATAGACTCAATTTCAAAATTTGCAGCTAAAGCGGATTGTGGTTATTTTCTATGCTATTCCTCGACTTCTAAAGCTTGCAGAGTTTTTAAATCTAGAACAAAAGCTATAGAAAAACATTAAATATTAGATTTTATAATATATCTGGTTTAAAAATTCATAATGATTCTGTTGATTTGTTTAATCTTGAGATTTTAAGATATGAGCTGAAAACTAATGAATCTGCTGATGCAGGTAATCAATCTGATAGGCTATATTTCTTTGAAAATTCAAATTCATAAAACAACAACACTTTCATTCAAACTACTGATCAAGGTTGTGGAACTACTGTTGTTTAAACAGCTGCTTTACAAAATGAATTTTCTCATTCCATCTTTGAGAATTCATCAATTGTTTCCCAAAATAGTTGTTTACCCCAATGCCTCCACCTTTAACAACTGATACATCATGAGAAGTTTAACCATTTATGTCATCAAACACCATAAGGTATATCACTCCTTAAGTATTCAATCTTTCTCATCCTCAAGAACAAATAATTTGTGGCATTCAACATGGTGTACTCACCAGAAGTCAACAAGTAAATATTTGCCTCTTTGTGGCTTTTTATTTCAACTTGAACCAACTAAGTATAAATTCATTTAAGAAAAAATAGTTGGGTTGAATCCATGCAAGAAGAACTCATGCAATTTACAAAGATGTATATGTAGGAGTTATGCCCAAGACTAAAAGGAGTAACACCTATTGGCACAAAATGGGTATTCAGGAATAAAATTGATGATAAAGAAAAAAACAAGGCAAGGTTGGTAGTTCAAAGATATCATCAAGAAAAAGGAATTGACTATGAAAAAACCTTTGCACCTATTGCAATACTTGAAGCAATCTGACTATTTCTTGCATATGCAACTACTCACAACATCAAATTGTTCCAAATGGATGTCAAATGAGCCTTCCTTTATGGTGACATTCAAGATGAGTTGTATTTTGCACAACCACTAGGGTTTGAAGATGTTTTCAATCCAGATTATGTCTACAAGCTCAAGAAATCACTCTATGGACTCAAACAAGCTCCAAGAGCTTGGTATGATATACTTTCCTCATTTTTTATTTTAAATCAATATCAAAGACGAGAAATTGATAAAACTTTGTTTCTCAAAAGAGAGAAAAATGTCTTATTCCTTGTTTAGAATTATGTTGATGACATCATATTTATATCCACAAATCTAAAGTTATGTGATGATTTCTCAAAACTCATGAAATCTGAATTTGAAATGAGTAATATGGGTGAGTTACAATACTTTTTGGGCTTGCAAGTCAAACAAACTAGCACTTGAATTTTTCTTCATCAATCAAAATATGTTAAAAATCTCCTAAAAAGTTTAAAATGACTGATTACAAAGCGAGTTCAACACCCATGAGCAAAATTGATCCATTAACACCTTATGAAACTAGTGAATATGTTGATCAAACCTTGTATAGATGCATGATTGGATCTTTAATGTACCTAATTGCATCTAGGACTAATATATTGCATGCAACATGTGTGTGTGCCAGATAGCAGGCTTCACCAAAGGAATCTCATTTAAGTGTTGTCAAAAGGATATTTAGATATCTCAAATGTGCCCCTACCTTGGGAATTTGGTATCCAGCCAGCACACAAACCCAACTTGCTGGTTTTGAAGATAGTGATTATGCATATCGTCAAATGACAAGAATATCAACACCTGGAGGATGTAAGTTCTTTGGTGATGCATTGGTAACTGCTGAAGCTAAGTATATTCCTATTGCAAGTTGCTTTAAAAACTCCATTGAAATTGGACAGTGAAGCTTCTTTGAATATCATCAAAAATTCAGTTCAGCACTCCAAAACAAAATACATTAAGATCAAACATCACTTCATAAGATATTGCTATGAAAAAGGTTTGATTTCAATTGATCATGTTTCATCTAAAAATCAGTTAGCTGATGCGTTTATTAAAGCACTTGATTCAGCAAATTTCGAAGACTGATTTCCAGATTGGTATGCTAAATCTCTAAATGATCATTTTCAATAATTAATTAGTTTTTTGCAACTAATTTTGATAATACAATATTTTCATAATTTTCAAAAGTACTGATCAATTTTTATTCAAACTAGTGATCAATGTTTTCAAAATACATGTTTTCTAAACTACTGTTGTGAAATATAAAGAAAACAACTGTTCAAAACATGTATTTTTGAAACTACTCAGTAATTTCAAAATACTGATCATTTTTAGTTATAACAACTGTGCAATGACAAACAACAGTTGTTTCATCTCGCCAATAGTTTTTTGAATATACTAGCCATTGTTTCAATGTAACAACAGTTATAACGGTAAATTTTATTATCCACTTGCAAAACCACCTAATCCTTCACTAATCAAAAGATTACACTACTTAATGATCTTTCTTCACTACAAAGAATAGCCTTTACTTATATCATACATCGAGCTAAAATCACTCACTATCCACATTCATCATCTCTCATACAATGTAGTCATGGCTCAAAACCCTAGAGACCTATAATTCAAGTATCCACGTAACCTGTTGTCATACCTCATCACAAGTCCGACACATCCTAAGTATGACAACATGATTGCCACAATCACCGAAAGCTAATTCTTCAACATCCTGACGATTAACACTGCCCTTTATCCACAAACCTTGAATTAGATTTGGAACAATTCCTCCATTCAATATGCTAAGAATGAAAGGACACCATTATTCATCAGATCAATGGTAGGTAAACCATAGGTATTTGACTCATCTTCACTCCTTTCTCAACATTTGGAGTTGAATGATGGTGACTTTCCTTCAAAAATTGTTGCACATGCACTAAAGTCTGAACTCATTGAGAGAGGGTATTTAGGTTATACCCAAAAGGCTACCCCTTAAAAAACATATTTCCCTCTCCGATGAAGTTCCTTTTTCATGCACTACTTCAGTGTATGTTTTACAAATCCACTTGTTGGAATAAATTTCCATTGAATGTTCAATATCTGGCTTATTCCATTCTAATTGCTGAGAATAATTGCTTTTCAAAATCCATTTTTAATGATTTGGTTTCAAATGTGAAAAATATGAATGCACCAAATGGAAAACCATTTTTATCGATTCCAAGGTTTTTAATGGTTTACCTCATGACAGTATTACCAAACTCAGACTTGATCTAATGATCATCAGTCCAAAGTAAAAGTCTCGGTAATGAGATATTTGCAAGAGTGAAGGATTACAAATCATTAACTTTGGTTGATAAGGAGGAACATACAGAAACTACCGATGCTTCAGCACCAGTAATTACAGATGATCCCACTTCTCTAGATAATCAGGGTACTCGACCTAGTACCTTGAAACACACACCTATCACCAAAAAGAAACCTTCCAAGAAATCCACAACAACCAAATCCACAAAGAAACCCAAAAAGGTAATTCAGGAGGATGAGGTTCCAGGCTCACATGCGGTACTACAAAGTCCACAAAGATAATTGACAGTTGTTACTTCCTCACAACTTGCCACACCTCCACCTAAATCAAATCATCAGTCTTCCTCGCAAAAGGAAGTTGTTAAGCATGAGAGACCCACAACAAAGGGTTGAAGGGATTATTCGCACTCCGAATCTAAGCCTCTCTCCCAGGGTTACTTCTCTTTCACCCCCGTTGGATCATCATATTATTACCACTAAAGAAATTTCTCAAGTAATAACCAAAATTTCACACATATCTAAGCGCATTCCTTTCTTTACCACATCAACTGAAAGGGAAACCTCTCCTAAAACTATTGATGTTGTGATAGGTATTACTAGCATAGAGCACTACGTGAAAAATGACCTTTGGTCACATGAATAAAAGTGTGGTCGTAGGCCTATAGCCACACACATTTGGTTTAGGTCATGTGTGACCAAAGGTCGCAACATCGTAGTTATGATATGGCCACACACAGTTTTTAGTGGCCTTATGTGGTTATAAGTGTGGCTAAAGGGTACCAACATTAGTTGCTAGCCATCAAGAAGCCTCTCCAATAAGTGTGGCTAAATGGTAGAAAATTTCCACATGACTATTTACTAGGTGTGACCATTGCACGTATAGAGCCACATGAATTCATGTTTCAGCCACATGAATTTTATAATAATGAGGCCAATAGGGTTGTGGTAAGAGAGCATTGTGACCTATGCCGTGTGGCTATAGCAAAGCAATGGCCACTTGAATTTAATAATAGTGTGGCTAATTATATCATATAGACACTGGATGTTATATTAAATGTGCCTAAAAATGTTTAATTGCCACTCAAACACTCCTTTGTAGATTATAGTATGGCTATTATCTTACCATTTGTCACACATAATGTTTTTTGTAATTTAAAGTGCGGCTACTGTCAAACTTTTCGTCACACATAGTGATGTATTGTGTGGCTAATCATATCATATAGACACTGGAGGTTATTGTTAATGTGGCTAAAAATGTAAACTTGCCACTCAAACACTCTTTTGTAGTTTCTGGTGTGGCCATTGTCTTATTGTTTGTCACACATAATGCTTTTGCAATATAAAGTTTGGCTATTATCATACTTTTGGTTACACATAGATAAATATGGCTAAAGGGTAGCAATGATCACATCAATTTACTATAAATGTGACATTTTCTATTATATAGTCACATGAATTTATTGTAAGTGTGGCTAATGGTTAATTTTAGCCACACGATTTTTTTCAATTTTAAGTGTGATTATTGTCAACATTTAGTCACACATAATAATTTAAGTGTGGCTGATGTATAAGCTTTGGTCACATATCACTATTAGATAACTGGGTTGTTTCCTACGCTCCTTTTCGTCGAAAACTCGTCAGACATTTCAAAACATAACTTTATAAATGTAACTAAACACATTATCATAAATTCAA
This sequence comes from Bidens hawaiensis, assembly GCF_021521415.1. Lineage (NCBI taxonomy): Eukaryota > Viridiplantae > Streptophyta > Magnoliopsida > Asterales > Asteraceae > Bidens > Bidens hawaiensis. The sequence goes on from NW_027505165.1 coordinate 237,816, forward strand.
AACATGTTTTTTCATAAGTTTAACAAACCCAATAACATAAATTCAAAACGAGTTTACATTACCAAACCTTCATTAATAAGTTATAAATTCAAAATATTTGAAACTACTACTAATTACTATCGACCTCAAACTTTCTCATAAACTCATCAAATAGTTTTTGCCTCCTTTCTTCATTTTCCTTACGTTCTTTTTTCATTTTTTACATTCGTTGCACTCGTTCTTTCAACTCGTTTCTTGACTTCCTTTCATTTTCTAGTTCTTTTTCCATTTCGGCTACAACTTTTTGAACCTAAAATTGTTAAAATATTAGCATCATAACTAGTAAAGGGTTAATGTGAGGTGAAACCTCAAAGCCAAATAGGGGTGTTCACGGTCCAGTTTTTGTGGTTTTTCGTCAAACTATAAACCAAACTGTAAAACTTTTAAACCGAACCAAACCAAACCGTTAGTAACAAACTAACGGTTTGGTTCCGGTTTGGTTTCATGGACCTGAAACCGAACCGACCCGTTTATATATTACACCCATAAAATTAGAATGTAATTTTCATTTAAATTTTCAGTTGTAAACCGAACCAACCTGTTTATGAGTATACCACATGTATATTACATTATAGTGTTAGTAGTTTTTATGTTACCACATGTATATGAAATTTGAAACGGTCTATTTCATTTGGTCGCCCCTGGTTGATATGTTATACCTAATTATATAAAAAACGAAAAATGATAAAGATAACTTACAAATGCATGTTCTGACTTTTCCGTACAAAAATCAAATCCCACAAGGCTATTAATATCGAGCTCGCAAAATCAAATCCCACAAGGCTATTAATGTCGAGCTCGCCCGCCCAATACTTTTTCTTGCTTTCTTTGCTGAGGTGGGTATCTAAGATTACTTCAATCCACATAACTTTTCGACCATGTTCTTTTTCCTAATAAAAAGTAATGTAATAAATGTAAAAGCACAAACAAATATAATTTTGACCTAGTTTTTTAAGATTGAATTTACAAATAAAACTAGCTTACCAAGCGGATACGATGCTCATCAAACCATATTGAACCGACCGTATGCCGAGATATACTGCCATCATTACCCTCTTCCATACGGTTGTCTCTCCTACTCGTGGACTTCTTTAGCCATTTTCTGTGTTCCAACCCTATAAAAAGAAAACAATATATGATACATATATAGGATAAAAAATATAAAAATACAAACTTGAATCGACGCATAGCACGACGACTATCACGCACAATTACATTAGACATAATTTATACAAAAACACAAACTTGAATCGACGACTCGTTGGTGAAAATAATCAATGTCAACTGTACAAAAAAGTCCTAATGTGTATTCACACGTCGTATCATGGCAAATCAACCAAACATTCATCATACAACTTAACTTATGATCACTTAGTTCACGAGACAGATTATAGCATGTACAAACTTATTTTATTCACTAAGAAATGATTAAGTATAAATTATAGAAAATTTACCATAGTATAATATATGAATTAGGATTCTCAAACAATTTTTATTATATTTTTCTCATGCATACAAAACTCACAATAGTTCAACCATTACAGATATGTACCAACAGTTCAGCAGATTGCACAACAAACACTTGTTTAATGGTTCTATCAACTCTGAAACACCCTAATTTTTTTTTTTGTATATAAATAATATTTTCATAAAATATAACAGAGTAGGTCCCAGTTTACATCCAAAATATGCCACTCGTGGTGACGTCTTATTTTATAAAAATATATATTGTACAAGAAAACATATATGTTTGAAACAAACTTTATTATACAAACTATTAAACACGAGAGTATGGTTCTCTTGTCAGTCCAGTTTCGTCCATGAAGCTTCAACCATCTAGTGGTGCTTTTCTTGAAAACATTTTAAAACCTATTTTTTATTAGCTTTCGCTAAGTAAGTACACCATCTTATAAAAATATGTTTTATTTTCATTTTAAATTTAACACGCAAATTCCTTGAGATTTCAACACCCGAAATCCTTGTATATTTACTCCACAATATTCTTTGAGAATTCAACACCCGAATTCATTGGGATTTCAACACCCGAAATCCTTGATTTTACTCGTCTTTATTCTTTGGGAATTCAACACCCGAATTCCTTATGAGCTCATTTTTAATCCATGAGGATTATTGACCCCCCCTTTTATATTTGGGGTTCAACACCCGAACCCCTTAAGATTTCAATTCCCGAAATCTTTTTATATACAACATTAAAATTTTGGAGTTTCAACTACCGAAACCCTCGGGACTCGTAACCCATATTTTTATTAGAGGCATACCATCATATTTATTTCAAAACTATAGCCTCTTTTTTTAAGTCACATATTAATTTACATACTTGGACCCACAATCATTTCCCAATAATCATATATATGCATATCAAAATAAACATATATAAAACGCTTGTAAAAATAACATGTTTATAATCCGTGTACTTACCTCTTGATGTTATTCACTAAAGTGTAGACGACAACCCGTTAATTTCCTGCTTAAATCATATACTCATATCTAGTTGTATGAATCTTGACTTAAGTTTTGGTTTGGTTTCTGAAACTTCTGTTATATAAGTTTATATAGACAAAAATTCTATCCCACCAAGAAAACTCAGTCAAGAAGGTTATGGATACATATAAAAAATACATATCTATCATTTTTGAATTCTTACATGCGAAGATTCCCAAGACAAACGTGGCCTCCCTATCTATTTTCTTACCAGTAGTTATCCAATTCTTATTATTATTATTATTATTAATCTAAAACAACACTACGGAAACTTTTAAAAGTTTCATAACAATATTAGATACACATTATTAAGTATTTGTTATACATTATAAATCATATTTGATAAGTCGAAATCTCGTTTAAACACCTTATATTTAAATGAGTTGATTTACCCGTTACTCGTCTACTAATATATGAAATATAGTTTCAAATATTTTATTTTATCCACTATACGGGATGTTACAAACTCATTAATCCAAATTGTGCAAGACCAATTGGGTTGTCTTCAAAACTCATAATAATAATTTTTCAGAACTTGAACCAACCCGTTTGGTTTTGTCATTAGGAATTTATGGTGTCGGAAAGACAGACCAGAATATAACTCTCCGAATCAGCTTTGACCAGTGTTTTTGTAAAATCATAAAAAATATTCAAAACTCGTCCAAAAATTACAAACTTTACCTTCTAGAAACTAGACTCATAGTACTATATCCTAGAATCAACAATCGTTCAATAATCATCGTTTAACATCAAGTTACATACCAATAAATAAACGAAAACGAATCTGTCAACAAACTGTTGTCATCAAAACTTAAACCCTAACATGTTTATGACATCTCTAGGGTTTTAATTCATCAATTAACCTTTTAGCGATGAAAGAAGATGTACTAAGCTTCAATTACAAGTGAAATACATACCTCTTTTACCGATGAAAGAAGATGTACTAAGCTTCAATTACCAGAAATAACATTTAAAATTGAAAATCCCCAAACTTGGTTCTTAGGGTTCTTCACACTCAACACGAATCCGGTAAAAATCGAGATAGAATTGATGGAAACCGACGCCACACGTGAATTCCTCTCGCAAAAATAATAAAATTAGCGCCCGGAATCAAAGGATTTGGTTAAGAATTGAGTGAGTTAAAGAATTAAGGATGAAAGATTATGGTGGGTGTAGCGAGATGAAGAAGAAGAAGAAGAAGAAGAAGAAGAAGAAGAAGAAGAACAAGAAGAACAAGAAGAAAGAATGAAGAGAAAGAAAAAAAATGTAGGTTAAATATGTGGTCAAATTAGATTTAAGAATGGGATGGTAATTCAAATTTTTTTGAAGAAAAGAAGGAATGAATTTAATTTGAAATTTTGAGGGAAGTGAAATTAATAGGAACTAAATAGAATTAAATTTTTTTATTTTTAATAATTAAAATAAAGAGTTGTTAGTGTGTGTGTGTGTGTGTGTGTGTGTGTGTGTGTATAACAACTAATTAAACCTTAAATAATATAAGAAATTGTATTTTAAATATAAAAACATGTAAAATAAATACAAGTGATATTTATAGTTGCTCTAAAAGAGTTGTATAAGAGTGTAGTAATCAGTGTTAACGCCCAATAAACCATACGTTCATTAGTGGGTCATACTAGTTCTTGATCGGTATTAGTTTCCAATTATAGCATCTATTATGTCACAGTTGCTCTAAAAGAATTGTATAGGAGTGTCGTTAGTCATGGTTAGGTGTTAACGCCTGAAACACACCATTCTTTCGTCAATAGGCCTTATTTGGCTATATTAGTCATAGTTAGATGTTAATGTCCATTGGTTACGCCATAGTTGCTTAAGAAGTTTGTATAGGACTATCATTAGTCATAGTTAGATGTTAACGCCCAAAACATGTCATACATTCATCAATGGGCCTTGATTGGTATTAGTGGCCATTATAGCATCTATCATGTCCCTGTTGCTACAAGAGGGTTGTATATGAGTGTAGTGAGTCATAGGCATGTGTCAACGCCCAATAACATGTCATACTTTTATTAATGGGTCATATTGGGCCTTGATTGTTGTTAATGGCTCGTATGGTCTCTATCATGTCATAGTAACGTTAACAGGTTGTATAGGAGTGTAGTGAGTCATAGTTGGCCGTCATACTTTGAATTAATGGGCCGTCTTGGGCCTTGATTGCTGTTAGTGACCCATTGTATTCTCTATCATATCATAATTGCTCTAAAAGGGTTGAATATGAGTTTAGTGAGTCATAGTTTGGTTAACGTCCAATAATATGTCATGCTTTCATCAATAGGCGTTATTGGACCTTAACTGGTGTTTGTGGCTCATTATAGCCTTTATCACATCATAGTTACTCTAAGAAGGTTGTATAGGAATGTCATTAGTCATAGTCAGATGTTAATGGCCGATAACATGTGATACTTTCGTCAATAGCTCTTATTAGGCCTTGTTGGTATTAGTGGCCCATTATAGCCTTTTTCATGTCATAATCGCTCTAATGGGCCACATTAGGGCTTGAAATCTCTTAGTTGCCTATTATGGCATGTGATATGTGACATTAGATATTTAAGGGTTATATCGTGTTATAGGGAGTCATATTAAACCATAATACATAAAAACAAGTCATACATTGTTGCAGCCCCCGGTCCCTATACCCTGGGAGGGAAGCCGTGAACATTGATCGGTGGTATCGGTGTTCATTAAATTATTTTGCAGCGGAAAATTTCATCAGAACCGTAGTTAGGAAAAATGATCAGAGTCATAAAAACACCATGATTATTATTATGATAAACTGGGAATTTAATCCCTTTTGATACAAACATAAGTTTTACAGGGTTAAACCCTAATTTACAAAACACGTTTCTTTATTCTTGTGACAAGCCACTTATTTAAGCTGGAAGCCCGCAGGCATCATTCCTTTATCTCTAACAAGTCACCTGAAACATGTTTAAAATATTTGATCAGCAATAAATACTGGTGAGTACATTCATTTGAAAATGACACAATTTACAGTTACAGCATTAAGATGTTTTTACATTTGTCTGCTTACAAATTACCGAAAGGTACTTGTCACTCGACCGTATCTATGATTGTGGTCATATTACTTATTGGCTAACACTTGTCCAATAAATGACGTGTAATAGCCCAGTAGGCAAGTCTTGTATACAAAACCCCACAATACCAGTAGTAACCATCCCGTAAGTCTACAGAGACTTAATCACTGTAATGTATTTTAAAGACTTTATAAATAAATTTGAGAATATTTAGAAAATCTATCATGGGTTTTATATGTTTTGAAATCACCATGACAGTGTCGGAAAAATAGTTGTCTCACACAAATATGAGTTGTATAAAAACTCGAATGTCTCACCTTGCAAGTTTACAATTAAAGAAAACGCCTCTTGGTATTAAGCACCTAGGATAAACACAATGTAGTATACCTAGATTAGTATAAACCAATAATCATAACGATAATCACGAGATTAGAAACTTTACACGATGGCACAATGTCTTACCTTAACAGGCAAAGCTTTTGGATTCGTGTATGTTTCTTTCGATCGGATAGGATATCGCTACGATAACTTGGGTATTATACTTATAAAATACTTATGTGTGTGTGTGTGTTTTCAGATAGAAAGAGAATTTTTGAGCAAATATGAATGTCCCGTTCACAACCTATTTATAGCTGATTTTGGACCTCATCGCGGTACGCGATAGGCATACACAACGGCCGTCGCGTATCGCGAAGAATCTTGTAGCTATGCCGAGTCAGCCCTAGGCCTGCTACGTGCCACGCCATGTGGCAGGCTACGTGTCTCGTCTGCGTATCCCCCACGTCGCAGTACGCGATGGGTAACCTAAACCCGTCGCGTATCGCGATGGAAGGATTTTTATTTTATTTTATTTTATTAAAAATCTTAATTCCCAACAAAAATACTAAGACGGCCCTTAAGCGGCTCGCGGCGATACGTGTCAAAACGGGTCGGGGTCAAAATGTGTCAAGGTCGGTACGGGTTAAAACGGGTTTCGGGTCGGGTTTTTTTTTTGAACAAGGACAAC